>NC_134171.1:25864115-26166615 GCF_964188355.1 Buteo buteo
TTTGCAGTAGTTCAAAATGTGGTAGCTCCACTTAGTAAAATATCCAGCCTCCTCTGGAATGTCAGAATTTTTAGACTTGGCCTGCACCTTTTGCTCTAGTGGTCAGTGAAGTTAAAAAGAATTTGAAACAAATGTCAAAATGTACTCCAAAGACAAGGAACTGAAAAGGTGGATAACTATGGGAGAAATCCTTATTCCCGTCTTACTGCAAAGTAGAATGACTAATTATCAAGCAAAGCTACTGATTAATAATTATGTCTTATGGACTATGCTGGCATTTTTTCAGAGGATGAATTTCTGTAAAGTTAAGAGGGGTATTGATTTCAATCTGTTCAGAGGAATACTTTGCCAATTAATTACCTCTTCTGGCAATTGTAAGTGCAACTACTGTTAAAAATTCTGATGTCTTCCATAACAACAGGATATACTTTGAAGAAGAATTTTTGATTAGTAACTTGCATTATTCCAAGGGCATCTATCAGATTTTCGGAATTAATGGACAACTGTTTATTAAATTGTACAAGATGCTTCTGTAAAACAGTGAAATTTAAGGTAGAGCACTGGCTTAATTTCTTCGGAAATGTGTCTGGATGGAGTTGTCCCACTGCCTTAGCTGATACTTTTGTCAAAATAGTCAATATATGTTGTATTGACTCTATTGAAAATAATTTAACTTAATTTAAAAATTAGTAAGAATTTAACCAACTTGCTTAAAATTTGCAATGCTTTCCAATTTAAGAAATTGCCATTTAAATCAACATTCTACTTTTATTTTGTGAAAACTCCTGTGGCCCTGTATTACACATTCAGTAGCGGTGGTGGTTCTTGAAAGAGTATATCAATTGTTCTAGGCATCTTTTTAGATATAGAATCTAAGTGCTTTCCTACTTCAGGCATAAATACCTTTTAATTTTGAGAAATGTCACCACTTAGTTTCAAAAAGCCACAGCTTGCCCAAGTGTTTTGCATAATTACAGCTTTTTAAGCCTTTGAAAAACATCTTGAAAATGTAAGGTGTTTCTCATGCCTACACTTACTGGATTTTATATGGGAGAGAGGAGGAGCAGAATGTGTCTTACCTAAAAAGAATGAAAGCCTAAGTAACTAACAAGAGTGCTGTGCACAACTTCATGTTTTCAGACCTGTTTCTGATAGTCTTTCCTTAATTATTTCCTGTGGGTTGCAGTTGAAGACTTTTCAGCTATATAACAATAAAGCAATTCTCACCTTGGCAAAGTGTTACACCAGTAGCATTGGAAAGGACAACATTAAATGAAAAATTAATTCATTTTGTGAAACACTGGGTATTATAAGGCCAGAACTGTGATTATTTCTTTCATCACTCTTTGTTTTGTGATTGTAGTATTCTGTGCTTGGTTAAAAAGTAATCCCTCCCCTCCAATCTCAGTTACTTAAACCCATAAGAAGAGAGGCTCTGCAGGAAACACTTTCTTTACTAACTGGTGTCTGAGGTACAACTTTCTTTTGAAATGCCATATTAATAGCAATTACCAAAAAAAAAAAGAGAAAAAAAAGACAGTCTTTTGAAAAGCTAAACACAAAACATAAAAATAGTCCAACTTTGCAGTTGTAAGTTTTCAGTTGCGTGAAATGTTTCTATTTTTGAACTATTTCTGCTGTTACTGCTTCCTGCTAGGTTCCCTGAAGTTCTTTCTCTTTACCTTTTTCAATCAGTTTAATTAATAGGCAATATATTTTAAAAGCCTTACTTAGATGGAGCAGAATGTATTTCCTATTTTTTCTTCCATGTTCCACGCAGTTTTTTCAAAGTGAGAGTATGTGGTAGTATGATCCGCTTATGCTTTTGTAACCCTTTCATGCACAGTGTTGCTTATTGGTGGCCATATTCTTAACTGCAGGAACTGTTTACTCATAACATTTTTTAATACTGACTTTGAAGGGGAAGATCTTGCAGCCTATTGAGCTATAAGCAGTTTCACTTTCTAAGCACTCCTTTATTTTTTTTCTGGCACTTTTGTATCAATTTTCTGTATATGTTGTTCATAAAAGGGAAAGAGCAATGAAGGAAGAAAAAGACAGAAAAGAAAAACTTGTGGTCAGGTCTTTATGCCATCCTGCTCTCAAAAATTTCTTTCGAAGTATGTTAAGCTATCATGCAATCATAGCTATTCAGAACCAAAAAAAGGAGAGAACTACATTATCTCAAATCTCTTTTACGTTACTTTTTAAATGCTGGTGGTTTTTTTTTCTTATGCGTCTTCCATCTCTTCAACCTCCCCTCCTTTCTCCAATATGTTATTAAGCTGTAAGAGGAAATACTGATAACATCTTGATATGGGCTATATATGCATGATAATGATATAATCTGTCTAGTACAGATTTGAGTTGATTTGTGTGGAAATAGTATCATTCATTATTAAAAAAAAAAGTGCAAACCATTCTTATGCTTACAGAACTTGTCAAAGTAAAGCTAAAGTATACCCATAGAACAGATGCAATATTCACAGTACCTGACTATGTAGTATGGTACATATTCATAGTGTACAATAAGACAAGAATCAAGTCCAGAGAGGTTTACTAACCTGAACTGTAAAGAATACAAATAGTAATATGGCTGATTTACACACTACTTGCAAACATTTAATTAATTTGGTATGTGGTGAGGAGACAGAAGAAGCTCACAGGAAGGTGAGGTTTTTGCCAGTGGTTTTGGTGATTGGATTGTTGGCAAGCAAGTTCTTACTTGTTACCAGAGTAGACATTTTATGTTGACTTTTGCACAAATAAGCTATTAGCCTGACAGTTGTCTTCCAGATAAGTAAAGCATTCTACATTGATTATTCATTATATCCATATGCTTTTTTTCTGGTAGATATTATAAAATATATTCTAATATTCTAAAAATAAGTATTTTCAAATATTAAATAATCACTTGGTCCTTGCCAAAGATGAAATCAAAAGTTTAAATCTTGCTCTTCTGAATGCAGTAAGAGAAATGGTATTTTGGATGTAAATGTAATCACAAGCTTGTGCATTCACTATAATTAAAGCATTAAGAAAGTAGAGCATTTAATTATGTTATCATAACTTGATAAGGCTTGGCAAGATCTTCACCAAGAACCATAGCATTTTAAACTTGGAAATATTTGCCAAGGAAATAAAAGTAATTAACTAAAATTAATCCATGAGTTTATAAACATGTGGGCAGATCAAGTGATAAGTAATAGAACTTCACTCTTTAGTACCTCCTGTCACTTCTTAATAGATACTTTTTTCATTAACAAATAAAAATTTAATTGCACCTTTTCATAAGAAATTGACTGATGTTTTGACCAAAGAACAATTGTACTTAAAACAGATTAAGTGATAGTTTCAGTAAATAGTCAAACATTATTGTTTGAAAACTTAAAAGCTCAATGAATGAGAAATATATTTTATAAATACTGAAAGCTAAATTAGGAATTCTTAGAACTTTGTGCTAATGGGGAGGATAGATGGGCAAATGATTGCAGACCATCTAAATTTGATGAGATCCACATGCAGTAACACGACATGTTAGTTTTGTATTTCCCGTAAGATTTAGCCAGAGTTGGTAGGAGAGAAAGAAAAAAACACGTAAGCAAATAATGAAAGTTTTTTCCTAATTACACCGCCGCCTTCTGGCAGTTTAGCCATCTGGGTTCAAGAGTTTTCTTGGTTTTGAGCATGCTACTTCAGTAGTGGACCTGAGGCCCCTGGGAGTGCCAACAGTTTGGATTAGTATCCTGTGTTCCTCCTGGCAGTTTGTTTATTTTGCTGTTGTCTACTTCTCACTCTCTCTGCAGAACAGGAAACATTTTAGGATTCCTGTAAAAACAGGGGTGAGGCAGCTAAGATGGGGATCAGTATGCCTCTTAGGACAGCTGAATGGTTAACTCTGCAACTACTTTAATGATTTAAAGGTTTAATAGGTGGTCTAGATTTCTATCACTGTTGCCTTCTTTCTCAAGGTCATTTCAGTTTTACACAATTGTGGAAGGAACTCATAGTTGTGTTTGAACAGTCAGTTGGATATTGTGATGATTTCTGTTCCACTTTGTTTCCAAATCCTGAGCTTAGGCGATAAAGAGCCACTCAAGCTAAGGCAGTTGTGCATACTCAGAAGCAAAAGATAGGCAACCTGTGAGTCTGTAAGTTCCCCAGACGAGTTGGCTTTATGTCTTTTGGTTTATCAGTTCCTCCCTAATAACATTCTGTCTACTGGCCAATTTCAGTCCAACTCTGACAGAATGGAGCCCTTATTGTGTTTAAATTCCTGAAAGGTTTTGAAAATATGGGTAGATAGGGAAGGCCAAATAAGTAATACTACTTGACCTGCCAGCTAAGGAGCCTGTCTGCTTCTGGGTCTGAATATGACAAAGGATTTGCTTGTCTTGCCTGTCCTGGTACTTAGTAGGGAGGGATATTGCATGCATGTGGGTGAGGGAGACTATGTGAGATGAAGCATGCAGGAGAACTGGAGTTACTGTTAGAAGAGCTTGTAAAATAAATCGTAGTAGGGAACCTGAGATTACTTCTGCATGACACTGCAGACACAGAATGGAGAACCTAAGAAACCAGTTTTCTGATTATATTTAGGAATACATGGTGACTTGATACATAGTTTAATCTAAGATTTAATAGTGTCCAAATACAGAATTAAAGGATATTTTTCCTTATGTGCCTCAAATACATATTATTTTAAGCAACATTGACCCAAGGCAGAGGATTAGTTTTGTTTTAGAGTGGAGGGGATAATTAAATGTAGTGTGATTTGTTCTGCATGTTTTTTCCCTAATAATAATTCCTTGAGCCAAATCACTGGTAAAATCAATGGAAACCTTTAATTAACATCTCTAATTTAATCATGTTGCTTTTGCAACTTTGTGAAGCTTATTGTAACATGAAAAACCTATCAAGATATTATGCTTGTAATTAAAGCAAGTAATACAAGGCATTTTACTGTGTATTTATAAACAAATATATGTATGATCCAATTTAAACATCTCTGGGACTATTTGATTATGAATACTGCTCTCTGGTATTGATCTCTCATTTCAGTGCTTGATTTCAGATTTACGGTTACTGCTGTAAATGTCACTTGTTATGGAGAAATAAGATGAAAGAGTTGGGTTTTCTACTCTATAAGATAATACTTTCCAGTAATGTATATTTGTCAGCTACTAGTGTGTCTAATTATAAACAGGATTTTTAGTAGTGATGGGTGATGATTCATCTCACAAGTCCTTAATCGGAATATGAACACTTAAATGCTCTTTTAAAAATCTTTACTATAATACATGCATTTCGTAAGAAATTGTGGTAATTTCTCTGTGTGGCATTTCTTGTGTAGTCATTGCTTCATCTGTGTTCGATGAACTGTATAAGGAACAATCAGCACTGGCAAGCTGAATTGGAAAAATACTCTTCTGTACCCTACTGTTGTATTAAAGTAAATGATATATATTTAGAGCTGGCATAGAAAATCTTAATACCATAGTGGAGGGGTAAGAATGTGTGCACATATGGTATCCTTTTGATAATGTTCTAACAAAATGCTTCTGAAGTATTTCTTTAAAAAGTAAGGCACTTATTTTGTTTATATCTACAAAAGATGAAAGAAATATTTCATTTAGCAGGGGGATGAGAATAACCTGTTACGGAGCAACGTTTCCATTCAGTAATGTGGAACTGATGCATTGAATTCCTCATCTCCTGTGCACCTAGTTACCATGCTTGGCAGTCATCTTGCGTACTTGTAAAGATCATAACCACAAACTGGCAGTAGATCAAAATGTTTTCTTTTTTATCTGTCTAACCTTGAGCTTACCAAAATGGTTTATTTCTATCCAGCTGCTGGCATGAAGGCACTTAATCCATTTGAGTGCACAAATAGAATTAGGATGCTGATTTGACAGGTTATGTTGCTTTCATATTACTTGTATGATAAATGCAGATTGTTATTAGTTGAAAGAATTCTTTACTTGTCACACCAGCCATTCCTGTAAAGTCCGTTTAAGGAAGGGACATAAGTCTATGGAATAAGTAGCTTATGGTCAACTAGATACTTGATTTCTCTTCTGCCACCTTACAAGCAGATCAGCATTTCACAGAATCACAGAATGGTTGAGATTGGAAGGGAGCTCTGGAGGTCATCTCATCCAACCCCCCTTGCTGAGGCAGGGTCACCAAAAGCAGGTTGCCCAGGACCATGTCCAAGCAGCTTTTTAATATCTCGAAGGGTACAGACTCCACAACCTTCCTGGGCAACCTGTGCTCAGTCATCCTCATGGTGAAAAAGTGTTTCCTTATGTTTAGGTGAAACCTCTTGTTTTTTAGTTGTTGTCTGTTCCTCTGGACACCCCTGAAAAGAGCCTGACTCCCATCTTCTTTGCTCTTTCACTTCAGATACTTGTACACATTGATGAGACCTCCCTCCCGAGTCTTCTCTAGGCTAGACAGTCCCAGCTCGCTCCAACTTTCCTCATATGAGAGAAGCTACAGGCATCTCCATCATTTTTGCTGGACTCTCTTCAGTATGTCCCTATCTCTCTTGTACTGAGGAGCCCAGAACTGGACACAGTACTCCAGGTGTGGCCTCACCAGTGGTGCATAGAGGGGAACAATCATCTGCCTCGACTCGCTGGCAACACTCCTCCTAATGCAGCCCAGGATACCATTAGATGCCTTTGCTGCAAGGGCAGATTGGTGGCTTATGTTCAACTTGGCGACCCCCAGGTCCTTTTCTGCAAAGCTGCTTTCCAGCTGGGTGGCCCCCAGCATGTACTGGTGCATGGGGTTGTTCCTCCCCGGGTGCAGGATTTTGCACTTCCCTTGTTTGAACTTCATGAAGTTCTGAAGGCTAATCTTGCTAGTAAAGACAAAGTCAGAGGTCATTCAGTACCTCAGCCTTTTCCATTCAGCAGCAGGCCTACATTTCCCCTAGTCTTCCTTTTGCCACCTGTGTACCTATACAAATCCTTCATGTTGCCTTTGAAATCCCTTGGGAGATTCAACTCCAGGTGGGCATACGGTGGTAGAATTCTTTATATTGCAAAGATTTTTATGAGAAGTTGTTTGACATCTGTGATGTTACACACAACTGCATTCCTAAAATGTCGTTAAGTGCGTGTTTTGTGTAGATGTAACATTAATTCTTAAAACTAAATAAAAGTTATGTTTCTCATATTAATGAGATATTAATATGGTTCTCATAAACGTTAATTTGATACTTATAAACATTGATATGATTCTCATAAGCATTCTGCCTTTTAGTGTGATGATAGTTGGTTTTATAGTTCGATCATTTCTGTTGCCTTTCTGTGAACCCTGTATTCTGCAACACTGTTTTTGAGTTGCAGTGATCAATTGCACACAAGGAATTCCAGATGAGGTCACAGCATTTGTTTTATAAATATGTAATAAAATGATATCCTCTTATATTGTCTCTTATGCAGCTGAAAGTCTCAATTGGGGGGGGGTGTTAACTGAAGCAGCTAATTCAACAGAGGTCCTCATTGAGAGAGAAATAATGAGTCTCTTGAGGTGTCTTTTGGTGTTAAATCATTCCTTTAGAATGCTCAAGTCTCTATCTTGAAATACTTCAGTACCTGTGGCATTGCACAGCTTGACATTTAAATACACTGTAACTTTTCACCCAGGGACCTCCATGTATTTCTCTGGGAAGTTTGTGCAGTCTGGCATGGAGCACTATCTTGTATTACCTAATAACTTGCAAATCTGCTTCTTCACTGTTCTTTTACTGTGTTGTAATCTGGCAGTTTTATGTATGGGGCCTAATGTAGAAGTGTGAGTACCTGTAATTTTTTACCAAACAAGAACCCACTCTGCTGTTAACAGTGTTGGTAGTGTTGTTCCTTACCCATTTTTTGTGGGTTTTTGAGGAAACTTGAATGTCTCATGGTCAAATCAAGCTGCTGCTGTCTTGGAAAAACGTAAAAATACCTTCTTCAGTTTGTCTGCAAATTTGCCTACAAAGGTGACCTTGGCCATGTTTATATTATCTTGATAAAAGGAAACTATCTCCATGTTATTTTGTTTGGATTTGCCGCAATCCTTCAATCTGTGGTATATGGCCTTTTGTAGCTTTATTAGGCAATACTTTCCTAAACTGGTTCTAAAGAATGGCTTTACTTTTGACAGGACTTCTTTAAATATCTGCAGAATGGCGTTTTTATTATCACTCTTCCTTAACAGTGATCAATTCTAGAGGACATGATTTGTGCTGGAGTATTACTGCCTCCAGATTGATGATTTTACCTTGTTTTCATTAGAATCGGCAGTACCAGTATTCCTGGAGTGTGTGAACTAGGAACCTTTTGCTTGTCTTAATCTTTGTGTGGCTACTTGAGCCTTTGGTACAGAAAGCTGGTTTTGTGATTCCGGGGATTGGCCTTTCACACTGTTGTCCATTTTGTATTATAAATGAGTTTTAACTGAAAAACCACAGCTGACCTGATGGATTCGGTGTGCAAACTTTTTGAGGGCAAATAAGCTTCAGGGGACTTACTGCACTGTTTACTTGGGAATAGCTCTGCATTACAGTTTTACTTGTAGATGATGCAGTTCCTGATAATGCTTGGGTATTACTTGGATAGACAGAAATCAACGTTAATGTTAAAGAAATGTAAATGTCTTGGATCGCAGCTGTTGTTTGGTGTGAACCAGTATGATGCTTTAGCTAAAAAAATCTAGGATCTGACAGTGTAGTCTTCAATTACATATAGAAATCTTTCTCCTCCTCCCCTTTCCCCCACCCCCATCTGAATAAAATAAACAGCAAACCAGGCTGTTGCTCTGTACAGGTCTTTTTATGCTACTGTTAAACTGAATGTTCTAAAGTCAGTGTTTCTAAACATATGTCTTGCACCTCTCAAGGGAAATATGCAATGCAAAGTGGCAGAAAGTTGCCATGTAGTGCCAGTAATTTGGCTGCAGATCATTTCTGCCAGTCAGAACAATGAACTTAAGTACATACAGTCAGTAACTGTAGGGTGTTTTCCTTCTTTTTTTTTTTTTTTTTTTTTTTTTCTTCCTGGGTGAACTATGCTGCTGCTGCTTTAAGGGACTTTTCACAAAACCATAAACCAGAAGTGTTCATACTTACAAAAAACTTTTGGATAGGAAGTGATTATTGTTTTATAGAATCACAGAGCATGAACATACCTATCTTCCTGAAGTCTCTGTTGAGCTATTTCTGTAATTTTGGGGCTGGAACACAGGAATAGGGAAGAAAAAAGAAAGTAAACATTTAACATTTCTTTTAACATAAGTATAGTTACAAGCAGAATTGCAGTTTAGGGTTCACCTATAGCAGTTTTCTTTGAAGTTATTTTAATGCCTCAAATTAATATTTTAAAGTTTAAAAATTCCCTTTTAAAAGTGTTAACATTTTATATGCTTTTTAAGACTGTAAATATGCATTTGATTAATTGATGAACATCTTGTGGTCAGTGAACCTTTCTTATGCTTTAGAATACATATCTAGGATTGCTTAACATTGGCAGTAAAATAATACTTTATCACATCTTGATGAGTCTAGTTATGTCTAAAATATCTTTTTATATTTAATGCTTTTGTTAAGCAGTATTTTTTTCAAGAGAGAAACAACTCTTGCAGTCAGAACAAAGATTTTATCTAATTATTTTTACATTTTCATTCTTAATTGGCACTTAGAAAGATCATTAATATCTTCTAAGGACTAGCTGAGCCTTTATGCCCCTAGATCTTCAATTTTAAAATGGATAATTTTAAATCCATTTGACAGACTAAATACCTTGAAAATATTATGTGTGAGTTGCCCTGAAGTTGAGTGGTGATAGTTTTGTGAAGCCAAAACATAGCAGTGACAGGAAAAGTGTTACCATGAAAAGTGGTGTTGTGATTCAAATCTTAAAAGTGCTTCAAAAAAGTATTCCATAAACATATTTGTTTATTTGAAAATTTAACTGAGTTCCTAGTGAAAAAGGAAAAGTCATAATGAATAAAAGTGCGTAGACCTAATTATTTAAATAATAATTTTTCCATATTTCCCAGTGATGTACTTAATATTTAGAGTGTACCTTCCCTCAAAATATACAGTAGAAGTATCTTGGGAGTAAAAATGTTTTCTAAATTTTAACTAGTTATGCTGGATTGCAATCTTCCTTTAACACTTGTATGAATAAACATATTACATATAATATCAAAGAATGTCAGTGTAGTAAAGTTTTTGGCTAGTAAAAAAAAGATTTTTATATCTCTGTGGAGATAAACTTCTGAAGATGTTGAAAAGAACAATTTATAAAGTTGTCATGCTGTGTTCTTGGTGTTAACTATTTGCACAATTGCAGATTTAACATACGGTATGCATTTAAATGTTTTCCTTTTGTTCACAAGGCAGAATCTGGGAAAGTGTCCCCCACTGCTAACTGCAGGAATTTATTACTCTGTGGAGCTGCTCATGTGAGAGAAGTTGATGTGCTTAAATGCTCAGGTGCTCCACTATTAGGAATATCAATCTGATCAGTCAAAATCGGAGTTCTCAAAATTGTCTTCACAGTAAGCTTACACAACCTCCTTAATGTGAACAGAATTATGTTCCCATAGAGGACAGTGTACTTGTGTTTAAAATGTTATGATTCACCACAAAATAGAAAATGGTTATTCAGCTGCAACAGTGACAAAGGTCAGAAAAGGGTATAAGCACTCTTCTTTTTTCATTAAATGAAAACTTTTGCCTTAGTAATTGAAAAAATATTTCAGAATCTTTGCAAAATCTGTTTATACTTTGTTTGACTAGGATGGTACCTTTCAGCTTACCTTTTTAGCATTTCTCAGAAATGTGTTAGTGTGTTAGAAAGGCATATGATGGGAGGCCATAGACTGGAGGTGGACATTTGAATTTGTGAGCACCAACCACCAGATGAGATGTCAAAGATGAGGTTTGGGTGGTCATAGTAAGTGGAAGTCCTAACAGCTCATCATTTGAGATCTCCCCAAAAATCTGGTAAGTCTCAACTATTATTCATAGTAATAATGATTGTCCAGAACAAGAAGAGGCCCTCAATTATTTCCGAGCAATGTTGTCAATTTAAACTGAAGAATTAAGTGGCATTTGTTTCATCTTGTCATTTGTAACACAAACTTTTATCTAATTCATATGAAACAGAGAAATATTTTAGATATTTATGCAGTCTGTCTTAGAACTGTAATTTGGGAGAGTGTATAGAGGAGCAAGAGTTTCTATAATCTGGAAAAATGAAAGAAAACAGAAAACAGTTTTGTGGTTTGGTGTCTTAAAACTACACCACATTTTGTTTTCTAATCTCTGAGCCCACAGCTTCACAGCCAAAGAAGAGCAGTAATTAGGCTGTTTTTCCCAGTAAGTCATGAGAAAGTGCTGAAAAAGCACTAGAATTGGCAAATCTGACATTGTCTTAGACTTGTACTGGGACAGTTTGAATTTTAAATGAGTCTGCTATACAAGAAAGAGAATCCAGGTCAGTCCTTATGTATAGTGGATTTACCATACCAGCAGAAATAAAGGTATTTAAAGCTTACTTTTCATAGTTAAATGGGTAATTAAAATACTACTGCTGTGATGAATGTTAACAAATACACCAATTGCTTGTCCTGCTTCTCCACATCTGCTTTGATGAACACCTGACACCAACACAAAATGTAGGGAGAGGATAAATAAAAAGATGCGTTTTGTTATTACTTCTTAAGCTGTACTGTAGTTTCACCCAACTTGCGGTTACACAAATGATGGTGTTTGAACACTGCAGTTAAGCTTTTAATGATTAGCTCTATGTGTACGAGATGAGTAGGATCTACGTGTCATATCATTTTGGTTAAATATCCGTACAATTTTTATGCTGATATATTAAATCATTATCCTTCTTAAATATTATCCTGTTTGTCTGTGTTTAAATGAAATCCCCAGCAAAGATGGTAAGAACTTTGTATATTTACCTACTTAATCATCTCACCTTCCAAGTATCTTCAGCTGTTTTCTGGACACGCTACAAAGGCCTTGGTATACAGCTTCTGGTGGGCTAGGATGCTGGCAAGGTACACATTCTGAAATGCAGCATCTTTTTGTAGAGAACAGCTGGAATGCTGTTTCTATAGAAATGAGCTTTGCTAGTATTTGTGAGAAGCACTTTCATAAATAACTGTGTTCTGAGCAATGATGGGTGAGCTTTCCAGGTTAAAACTAGCCCTTTCAGCATTGCGATTCCCCTGAAAACAGCATGATTACAGCATGATTTACTCCTGGCATTGAGTATGAAATGTAGTGTTTGTTTTTTGCATGGTAAAATTGGGCACTGTTTTCAAATGGACTCTGCATATAACCTGCTTTAAAGAACACTGCAGGTATCCTAATTATAAGATCACCTATTTTGTAGCTCATAATGTTCATCTGAGAGATAGTGACTTTCACTTTTGATTAAAACTGTAGGTAGAAAAGAAGCGCTTAGAGATTTCTTGCATATGTGCCCTGCAGAGTTGAACAGACTAACTGAACTGAAGATTGAAAATCTAGATCTGTTTATCAAGGACTGATAAAATCCAGTTCCTCTTTGTTGTTCTAAAATTGTTATTACTGTTTATATGTGATTTTAATGAGTCTCAGCATTTTACACCTAACTAGCTCCGTATGTCATAGAGGAAATAGGCAGTTTTTCATAGGAAATGTAAATTGATCGTTGTGTGTTTTGTCTTTCTCTTCCTCATTCAAATAAAAACTTTTGTTGGATGTTGTAATACATTACGTAAATCACCTATCTAGAGGGAATTCTGTCTCAAAAGTATCCATCTCTCTTTTTCACTGTTATATCACAGTACATTTAACCTGATCTGGAACAGCTGATTGTATATGATTAGAAAGAAGCCTTTTGAGAAGTTGTCTTTTGTCTATTTTGCAGGGGCTGTTTCTGGTGTCTTGGACAGTCACCAGTTAGCTTTTTCTTGCTTTTGCTTTTGGTGATGTGTAAGTGAATGGAAACCATTAGCTCACTTCAGATAGAAATTTTCAGTTACTGCAGACCTACATTTGAATCAAAGCACATCAAGATGAAAGGCTCTATAACCCAGTACTAGTCCCTTGAGCCTTCCAGGCTGTTCTTGTCCTTTTTAAGTTAGTGCGTGTCCTGTAATGGGAAAAAGAATTATTTACAGTTCAGTTTCTCCCCAGTATAATCAGTTATCTTTGGATTGGTTTTAAGTCTTTTCTGTAAATTTATTCTTTAGCAGTGCAGAAAGAATTTAATTTGCTTTTTGCGGGTTTTTTTCCCCTCTGTAGTAGCAAGAGTTAACAGAATAAGAAGCAGAGATGCAGTACAGGAATTACGTTCTCTGTCATTTGTGGTTTAAGAAAAGGGGGCTGGTATTCAGCTCTTGAAAGGGCTTTAATGAATACTGTGTGGTGTTTCTGAAAGCTAATGGTCAGAGGAGAGCAACAGAAACAGCCTTGGAGCTTTTAGGGTAAACTGATTAGCATTTTTCGTGATTGAGGTGATTGTTTCACCTCCTCTTTTTATCTCAGAATTTTTCACCGTCTGTTGCCTTTTGTTTATATTCAAATGACATACCGTTAAAGAAGCCTTTTTTATGCCAGTGCAATGCTTTCTCCCCTCCTTCTGTAGAAAATGTGCTTGCCACAGACAGGCAGAGCATGTGTTTCTCTTGTCTTGGTTGGGTGCGCAAATCTTCTTTTATGTGTGCTGCTTCTTACCCTGTTGCCTAGACGATCACTGGCTTTCACTAAGGATGTCTGGTTCTCGTAAAGAGTTTGACGTGAAGCAGATTTTAAAAATCAGATGGAGGTGGTTTGGTCATCAGGCGTCAGCCCCTACCTCTGCAATTGAAAACCACCAGGGAGACTTCTGGAATAGAGGACAAAATGTAACAACTGGTGGCACAAAGTTTTTAGATTCAGGTAACCTGCCTTTAACATCAGTTGGTTACAGAAGGTCCAGCCAACAGGATTTCCAGAATTCGCCTCCTTGGCCAATGGCATCCACCTCAGAAATCCCTACATTTGAATTCTCAGCAGAAGACTGTGGAGGTGCACGTTGGCTTGACAGACAAGAAACAGATGATAGAGCAAGTGAAGAAGAAAATGAATCGGACAGCAGTTCGTGCAGGTTAATTATTACTTTCCTATTGTGAGAAATGTCTTTTCATTTCGTGTTTACAGATAGCATGCATATGTAGGCTAGCCTTTATTCTAGGTTAAAATGCTTCAGAAATCTAGCAGCTGCTGTGCACCAGGAACAGAAAATTATTTATAATCAGGGTTCTGTGTGTTTACTAGGACCTTTTTAAGAGGCAGCTTTAGTCGATGTGGATAAATAAAGCACAAACATGGATGCACTCACTTGTGTTTTAAATATTATACCAAGTACATGCTGCTATGAACAAGGTGCTGTCCATTACATGGTAATGTTACAGGATGCTTTCTAAATTATTTTGAAGTGACACTGATTGTTTAGTTATGCTAAGAATTAGTCCCATGCCAGTTAGGAGAAAACTATGAAAATGTAGGCTTCTTGTGACTCTTATCTGATGTTTCCACATGTTTCTATAGATGAGGGAGATGAAACTGTAAAAAATACTTAAACTGTAAAACAAAGATTTTATTTTTTTTTTTTGGTGCATATGCAACTTGAAGGAAAAAAAATTATTTCAGCTATTGAAAGCCAAACAATTTGTGCTTTAAAGTTATTGCAGTTATCCATCCAGGTGTCTTAAACTGTATCTAGCTTAAAAAGAAAAAATGGTTTTATTGTGTCTATAAAGATGTTTTGGTGTTCTTCTCTTCCATATCGTCACTAAAGATGAAACTGTAAAATTTGTTCTTAAATGAAAGGTGTTTACCAGTTGTTGTAAATTAGGGAAATTAATAATCTTTCTTGTTAAGTATCAGTTTAATTCTTTTATTTCCTTTTTCTGCATAAGTCAGCCATTCTTCACTAAAAGTAATTTTTCTGTTTTATAGTGCACATAGTGCATAATAGTTAGCTTACCATTTCAAGTAATCTTTATGTTTGCTTTCTCACTTTTAAGATAACTTTGCGATGATATGGCATTTTGGAAAGTATAGCCATTTAAAATGGTACACTGTTTAATAAAGCCTGTTAAGGACAAATCAATCTAGTTAAAGCAGCTTTAGTGTTTTGAATTCCCAAGGAGAAGAATTCATTTAGTGCAAGGGCAAAGTAGTCCGTAATATAAATACTAACTATTTATGGTTTATATAACCTTTAAAGATTCAAGGAAAGGAGGGAGGGTAAAAATGCTGAGGAGTCAACACAGTGTATTTGCTTTTATCACTGAATGGCAAAAGTACTAGAATTACAGGGAAAAGAAATCCTGCGTACTGATGCTTCATAACAGCAGTCTTATCGTGCTGCAACAACTATTTAGCTATAAATAACATATCTCTGTAGAGGTCCTATTTTAAGTGATATTCAAGTACGAATTTTTAAATAGCTGTGGCACTGGATAATATATATGGTATAGGTATAACATCACCTTCCATTTCAGCAATGTCTACTTGTGATGTGAAATTTTTATGTACAGCATTACCCCAAATAGGATATTCTCACCATAGCAAAGCAATCAGTGTAGAAAAACCATGTAATTTTAAGAGAGAAATGTGTAGATTGAAATTAGTACAAATTTGTTCTTAAATGTAGGAGAAGAATTTACATATGACAAAATTTGTTACTTTGTAGAACTGGAGAACTGCAGATACTTATTTAGGTGGTGTGAGAAGTTTATATAGCACTGGGGTTTTTTGTGTTTGGTTTGGTTTTTTTTTTAGGTGGAGTTGTATACTACAGGAAATGCACATAGGATTTGAACTTAGTAAATTTGAAGTATCTTGTTAATTATGTGCTTAATCATCTATAGCATCTAGAGTTATTTGTAATTCCTTTATTCTCTTGTAAGTCTTGCTGGTGTTTTAGTTTCATGCTTAAAAATAAATATTTTAGATAAATTTTGAGTTCAGTGGTGGTACAATTTAATGTCACTAATGGTAATGTAAGAACTTGCATTGTATTGTTACCTGTATCTCTAGTCTCATGGGGCGACTGTACTTAATGTTTTGTTCACTCCCTTTGTTAAGATGTATAAGCTGTTAGGCAGACTACAGAAGTCTGCTTAACAGCTGGAATTTTTCTGATATTAAGAACTTAATTAAATAGTCTTTTTTATTAGTCTAAAATATAGCTTCTTATCTACTGATGTAAGGGAAAAAAACCCCAACACTTTCATCTATGTAGTTTTCAAAGGGCTTTTTACCCATATGAAAACAGTTACCTTCATTAGAAACAAACTGTGCATATGAAAAAATCCTTTTTTTTTTTTTTTAAACTTTTTTTAGACGCTTTGGAGTTACTTTACTTCTTCACTCCTTTGTAACTTATTGCCCAGTTACAAGCCCTAAAAGCATGAAGTGACAGAAGCAGCTCTACTGCTTTGTGTGTATCAATCATCCTTCCTCCTTGCCATGTCATATAGCACAGGTAGAAAAGCATTTAGATCAGGTCTTTGTCATTATGAAAGCTTTAGATCATTACGTGATTCATTTAGAGGAGAGCTGCTGTAGAATTCATTTGTTATTAGTATAGAGCTATTCAGAGATCAGAGCTAGTTGGCTATAATGCTGTTCACATCATACACCTGTGTGTTTATAACCAGCATTAGCTTGAATGATTGTTTACTGGTCCAGTGAGGCTTGAATTCTGTTGCTGGTTTTCATCTCCTAAATTTCCTCTATTGCTGCTGTTTAACTCCCCTACATTCCTGAGGCGATGGTCATTGTTTTGGATTTGTACACTTTTCAAAAATTTTCCAACAGCTGTGCAGACTGTGGTATAGCAAATTTAAGCCCATTAGCAGTAGATTTGTTTTTCTTAACTTTTTGTGGGTGCCTTAGCAGCAGTCTACAGACCTTGAAGGCTCAGTGGATATCAAGCTAAAAATACCTGGAACATACCTAGTATGCAGAGTATTGTATCTGGTTCATTTCACCCAGGCATGCATTAAAATATTGGAATTACTTTACTGTAGATTTAAGTATGGAAATGTATTCAAATATAATATAATATGTATATTTATATTTGAACATTAAATACAAGCCATATTCCAGAATTCATCAGTTGTGTCCTAACTCTGAATAGTTCAGTAAGAAGTCTATAATTGGTTTTAAGACAAGGTCTGAATGTACCAAGTGGTAGCTACTCTGTAGTATTGCTCCTTATGAACAGTCTTGGAGTTAGCATGTTGTAACTTCCCATCTAAGTCTGCTCCCTCCCCCCCCAACAGTTTTCAATCTACAGAAACCTTTGATATGCCTTTTCTTTCACCTCAGTCTTACTGACCTTTGAAGCTGTAAGTTTGTTAGGACCCCCAATTGTGCTGTGTATTTCTGTATATCTTCTATCACAAAATAATGCAAACTGTCAAATAAGGACAGTTGATAGATTCCCTAATTGTGGCCTGATAGTAGTATGATACTTGAAATTAACTGAAAAACTATAAAAAGAGCATTTTTTTTCTAGATATATGCATGAATTAAAAATAAGAAACTTTGTTACTGAAAGGCAAGTTGTTTTACAGGGGAGAATCTCTAGCCTTCTTGTTTCTTTTCTTCCATGCTACTGCTAAAATTCTTTCATTTTCTCTGTGCTTATTACATCTTCACTTGGGTTATGTCCATGCATGTTTGAAAACAGTGCAGCACAATTGTGTAGCATATATGAGGCAGATTTAATCTAGTAAGCTTGAACAGTAGATGCTGTAATGAAGATAAGGTAACAAGAGGCTTCAGCGTGGACTTCGCAAAGCCACAGGGGATTCCAGCTATTTGTTTGGATAGAATGGGCTTCCATGCAAGATAATAATATTTTTGCAGTGATTGTCACATGCTTTGACTACATTAAAGCATGGTCAGGTATATTTTTGTACTACTGCACTTCTTGATCACACTGCAGTATAGATGTATCATGAGGTAGTCTAAGTAGCTGTCTTCCAGACAGAATGCATGTTACTGGTGACATTTGTGTGGATATACAAATTCATTGCACTAAATCCAAGACACCTCCTAGAAGTAAGACAGGAAACATCAGTGCTATAATCAAAGGTCTAGCTGCATTGAAGGATGCCTATGTTATTTCTTACCAAAATTAGAAACAAGCAAAGGTGCAGTAGTATTATTGGCTTAGCAGGCTGTGTATATATGTCTTTGTTGGCCTTGCATAGGTGACACTGGAGTCTGTGCTCCAGCTTGTGTCTGTTGTTACTCGTGCCAGTTAGATTAAGGTTAATGCAGATACATTTGTATTTGCTTGAACCTGTGCCTTTTGATTGCAAGATTGTAATTCTGGCTATTACTATAATTCTTTTCTCTGGCATAGAGTAAAATCACTAGCCCTCAAGTTCACATGCATGTATAGCCTTACTGTGCTCTTCAGTCTCTCCAGAGTCACTTTTGTCCTCTTTCCTTTGTCTTTTTCTTGTCTTGAATTATGATACACTATGGATTTTTAGCAGTCTTTGTTGTTACCATCTATGGCTTCCTCCTTTTATTTATGCTCTTTCCAGCCTTTGAAAGAGTGTCCTGATTTTTACCATTGCTTGCTTTTTCCAAGAAGCCTTTCAGCATCCTTCTTTTCAACAAACTCCATTCTGTGCAGCTGAGGATCTTGTCTTACTACCTTTGAAGAAGGAAATATTTTACCCCTTACAAAGTATAATATAAAATCATGGAAGCTGGCATATTATTATTTTAGTAAGTTGTGTTCTGGTCTCTGTATGCAGTAAAATGTGGGCTAGCTTGAAGACAGCAGTGTAAACAACCAAACTGTTGAAAAAATATTTTTAAAACTATTTTGAAACATTGTATGTAAAAACTGCAATGATGTATTTTAATATGTATCCTAATTTGTCCAAGGAGAGACATACTGTATCTCCTCTAATGTGTATGACCTAAACAATTGACTGCCCTAGCCTAGAGATGACTTGAAATTGCAACAGATCTTCTAATTTTATTATTATCAAAAAAATACCTTGAGATCATGGGTTTGTAACGCAGTATAGCAAATGCAGTGTCCTTTCACAAAGTAGACTATTAGCTTACCTTTTGGCTGCATAGGACTTTTTTAAGTTACAAAGTCCAGCTACTGGAGATTTTTCTGTTCTAGTAAGGGAATAAATGCCTTTGCTGGGTTTCAACAGTAGTGAAACCTATAGCTTATTGGTGATTTGCTACAGTAAATTCTATACACTTCATTTATTATTGCAGAGTTCTGCTTTGATCAGTCAAACATTGGCTTTTGATTTCATTGACAGTATTCTTGGGTTTGCATTACAAGAATGTAAATAGGAGCACGTAATTTATAGTCAGACGTACTATGCATTAGTTTTATTCCTTTTATTGTCTTCTCTAAACACAAGGCTGTCGCACCCACTTTCCTGCACATACTTAATTGTTTTCATCACTTATCTCTAAACCTCTTTTATTATTTTGAACCTTATTTTGAACCTTTTTAAGGTGTGAGTAAAACTAGTATTTTTACTATTTTTCTTCTTTGAAATGTCATACTTACTCTTTTTTCATATCTGTAAACATTGAGATGTCTATATTGGTTTGTTGGTTTTCTGTTTATTTACATGCCGTATTTACAAAGGTAATATTCTTTATGCATGGATTCAGATTTAAGACGTTGATGTCAGTTTTTTAATTTTCTGAGAAACAAAGTGGTGTTCACTGGACATGTACTGAGGACAAAAACGTGCTTTTTTTCCCCATCTCTACAGTTTTGCCAGTGTTTCCTACTTCTAATGCCTTCATCTACACCCAGTTTGTGTTAGAGAAACATATGTAAAACAGAATTTAAACCAATTCTATGCACAGTTTATTCTTGCTCCAGTTCCCATTTTGCACCGTTTTCATTGTACCAATGAAAGCCATTTGGGTTGGTGTACAGTGCTGCCTGGAAATTTCAGTAGCATAGATAGAGCATTTGCTTTTAATTTGGCTTCCTAAAGGGAGCAAGTTTATGCAGTTGTGTTCTGCACCACCTCTGTCATTTCCCTGGTAGCTTTAAAACCCATGGGCCTTTTTCATCTTAATGTGAGGCTAGGCAGAAGTCTCAAAGATAACGTCACTCCTCACAAATGGCAGCTAGTTAATGGAGAGAAACCCAGTTTATTGCCTTCACTGAAAAAGGGCAGAATTCATCTGCTGCAAAGCTGGCTGTGCAACACAGCTTCCCGTTAGTCACATTATTTGCTGTCTCTTGCCTAGTGAGGCAATGCCTTAAGGAATTGAGGGGAAAGGAGAAGAGCTAGACTTGTGGTGGTAGTGGGAATGGGAAAAGGAGATAATATAGAAATCTTTTAAAAAAACAGACTTCATTTATTGATTCTGTGAACTAGCCAGTTGAGTAGATATAGTAACATGTATATTTGGGTTTTTTTCTCCATCAAGATTTTGCAGATAGAAATCCTGTTGTAATGCTGCCTGACTCCTTTGTCCAGTCAAGGCTCTAGTAACAAGCTGCACTTCAACATGTTGCTTCTGTCAAAAGAAATATGACTTTTAATGCAAGGAAATGAGCTGTTACTTGCTGCAAAAGGTTAGTAGAGGCAAGGTGGTACTTACATGTAAGGTCCTCATCTGTACTGCATACCCTTGATCTAACCATGTCACTCTTATCTTGCAGTAACACTACATTTTTGCAGATTCATAGGATTTCATGGTATCTTGTGAAGAAGTTGACCTTTTTTGGAAGTACAGATGAGGTTACAGCTAAATTAGGTGAACGAATCAGACAGTAGAACAGTTTTAAATTTGAGTGAATTTATGCATAATTTTCAGAGATAATTTTTTCAGACAGGATTTTACACAATTTTTCAGAAAAAATATTTTAAAAATCATTTCAAATTTTGGATTTTGTTCCTCTATTTCTGTTTCAAAATGAATAGTTTGAAATGTGTATTTGGTTTTCTTCTTAGTAATAATGAAGTCTTTATTGCTTCATTTATATTTCAAAGACAAACATGGAGACATTTAACCTAAAGGATGCTTTCCTAAAAATAATGTAAAAATGAATAAAATAAAATGTTTGAAAAAAGTTTTGCAACCTTTGTTATAGCCAAGGTTAGTACTTATTGGAATTCATAGGTTATGATTGCTATAAAATAACCATTGTAACTCCTTTAAAATGAATCTCAATGCTTTAAAATAATTAATATAACAAATCCTCTTGATAGGAACAGATTGTGCTTCTCCCCCGTAAAATTTGAAAAACACTGATGCCTCTCTCTTGAGACGGTGAGTTTAGTAAAAGTAGGAGGAGAGAAGGCTTGTGTATGTTATAGTTTGGTTCGGTTTTATATTGAAAACACTGCTGTGGCTTTGTTTAAGCTACAGCAATGAAGCCTGAAACAGCAGCAGGAGAGGTGTGAATTCAGCTCTCCAGTCATCATCATATATGCTTGTACTTTTGAAACTCATTTGTCACCACTTTACTAGCCCACTTAATTGCTTCATTGCTTTGCAATGAACTGTTATATTGGGCAGAGCTCCTTAATCCAAACATCCTGCTTGAAGAAATAAAATCCTTTTAAAAATGAATGTTTTTATAGCATGGCTTATACATAATTTTGATTTCAAAAGGCATACTCATATGTAAGTTCTTTATTAGACAGAAGTTGAAAAAAGCTAGTATCTTTGGTATATGAATGTTTGTCACCAGTGTAGTAAAATGTGTAGCTAGCATGGGAAAAACCTTGTCCTTAGAGTAACTAATATTTTTGCAATCATTCTGAAATTTTACCATACTCAATAAAAATTGGTCAGTGCTAGATGGGATCTTTTTGACATAAATAGGGAAAGAAAAGAAAGGCCAAGAAAAGTGTGATTGAAGTTTAAAAGGAAACCCTACCAACAAACATTCTAAGATACTTGTAATAATATTTACACTTAATGTGTTAAAAATACTATCTTAAATCTTAATCATAAAGAAATATGCAAAAAGGTTCTTTGATACACTTACCTCATGCCCTGATAGTCTTGGTCTTTAATGTAATTTTCGTAGTAGGTGTGTAGAAGTAGCAATACCTCTAGTCTATGAGAGGGGAAATTCATACTAAAAGATAAATTTGAGTCAAGAGCCAAATCCAAAAGGAGCAGAGCTGCCTTGATACTCAGAGCTGCAGGACCTCACAGCTGGGTGTTTGCTCTGAGCGTGGGATTCACAGGTCAGTGTTGGATGCCCAGGTTTCTTCTCTCTAGGTGGAAGGGATGTAGGCCAAGAATTTTGGAAGGCATTTCAGTGCTACTGCTGGCAGAGAGAAAAGCAGGTCCTTCCCTTTCTCTGTCCTTTCCTTGCTTGTGTGTTCTCCCAAGCTGTCATGGCTGTAGCAAACCGAACTGGGAAACAGATTAGTAAAATAGTTTGGGGAAGGAAAGAGATTTTAATTTTTAATAACCAGTTATTGGGTATTAGGCATAAATAGCCTTTGAAGCTGTATCTTTCCTTTTTTGCAAGTGCCTCAGCTGTTAGACTGTCTCTTTCATGTTCTCTTTAAGGACCACTGAAGCTTAATCTTTCTTTCCTTCTCCTTTTCCTTCCTTATGGAAAATGGTTTGTAAGCTACTGACTAGAGGACAGGAATAGGGCTGAACTTCTTCAGGTGAGGGGAAGAACTAAGCTCATCTCTGCTGTGTCCTGAATAAGTGCTTTATCATGGGTAGTGGAAAACAGACACCACTACAGTTATTTTTCCTTAGTGAACAAGAGTGGTGACTGCCACTGAGTTCTGTGCAGAATGTACCCATGTGCAGTCTTGGAGCTACCAATAACTCTACTGAGGGTGTGGTCCAGCAAGGTGCTGGCTTAGAAAGGGTTTTTTTATCATTATTAATGGGGTTAATTTGAGGAGTCTGGGTTAAAATATGGTTCAATCAAAAAAAAACCCCAACCTATATCAACACAGTTGAGGATGTGATAAATTGTGATAGGGAACAAGAATTGCCTAAGCATTTCTTGTTGACCAGCACCCTGTTCTTTCCACTTCTGTTTCTTTTGCAGGGTTGCTGGTTGAAGACTTGCTTTCCCTGAGTACTTCTTGCTCATTCACTGTGAGAATGCCACCCAGTTTTGCCAATATAATGGGGTTTTTTATGGTTACATTTTCACATACCAGTTCCTTGATTCAGTTTCCACAATTGCCACAAAGAATGCTTGTTCCAGCTTGTCAGAGGGCCAGTGATGGAGCAGAACAAGTGACTCATGGGGGGTGAGAAGTTGACCCAGCTTAAATAAATGCCTAACCACAGCTTCAGAGAGCACATTTAAGATAAAGTCCTCTAAAGGAAGTAGGTAGGCAGGTACCTCATTTCTGATCCATTACTAGATTTAGGTTTTAATTAAGTGCCAAATTGCTTGTCCTTTTTAAGCTCTCTGGGCACATGCAAGAAAACATAAACAAAAGAAAACCCTAAACAATAAAATAAAACCTTTACAGAACATTTTCTGCTGAAAATTTAGACTTCAATTTTGAGGAACTCTGTCTTGAAATGACTATTCTAGGCTAAGGACTGAGCTAAGTCTCTTGGTGGATTTAGCCCTGAGCATGCTGCCTGAATTCATGACATCTTTGTGAAAGCAGGGATCTGGATGCAGGTCTTGTGAATCTGTGTCCTTCCAAATATTATGGTAGGTCCAGAGTATTTTATAAGTTGTCTGCATTGTGGAAAAGTAAGTAGTAGTCAAAGAACTGTGAGCAAGAAAAGGTGCTTCCCTCAGTGTACATAATTAGGATTCATCTCCTTTGTCTTAGGCCCATGCATTCCTTTTAAGTTTTCTCTGTTCTTCTTTTCTCCCAAGCTGCTGTGCATACAGACAGGAATATTTTTTCTCTCTGTCCACCTTTGCTTTTCCCCTGTGTTGGCTTCTACTGTGCTAGATCTCATTTCAAACACATAAGGCTTCATGCAGTAGGAGTGGTGGTACATTGATGTGTTTCTTGATGGTTTTTTCTCCTGCATGCCCACACTCTTCTACTATCTCCATATATGCTGAGTTTTGTTCTAGCCACCTTAAGCTAAGTGTGAAGCAAGACTTTAACATACATGTGAAGTAAAACTTTAACATATGTGGCAGGGAGAGGTTTGATTCCTTATTGCATCCTTCCATTGCTTTTTCAGTTTGCAGGGTCTTGGTAGATGTCTGTTCTTCCTTAACCATCTGACAACACTATAGATATGATTACTGAACTGATCTTTGTCTGTCTGCTAGTTGAAGAGTACAACATTAAATGATCCTACCTTTTTCACAAGGATTTAGATTAGGTTTGGAGGAAGAGAGGAAGTATTAATATGAACAGAAATAAAATAGCAAGGGAATATATATTAAATCATGTATGTCAAGTTTAAAATCACATGTGATCTTTTTTTTATCATCTGTAGATAGAATTGTTGTACCTCAATATTGTGTGAACTAAGATTTCTGTTATTGTCTTCAGCAGAACTTCCAACAGCAGTCATACCTTATCACCTTGTCAAACTATGGAGCCTTGTACCTCAGATGAATTTTTTCAGGCTCTCAACCACGCTGAACAAACTTTTAAAAAGATGGAGAATTATCTTAGACACAAACAGCTATGTGATGTGGTGTTAGTTGCTGGTGATCGTAGAATTCCAGCTCACAGGTAAGATTATTATAATTTGAAGTAACTTCATATTTGTTTACAAATGCACCTTCAAAGTGTGTCCTGTGTTTTGTTTAAAAAAGGTCAGAACATCCTTAACAATTTAGAATACTTTAAACATGCTTATGTTTTTTAACATTTATTTGGAAACTAAAAGGTAATTTCTGTCTGTTGTGTGCGATACAGCATCAAAAATAATTGTGATGTTTTCACGTTCTACTTTTTGTCTTTAAGTATATAGTAAGATATTTGCATAACAAAATAAAAGCCCCGAAAGTCCCAAATGCACCCTCAGAATATTATAAGTAGTAGTGGTTTCTGTACCATAGAATGACGTAAAAAAATTTTCTTAGATTTAATTTCTTCTTTGTACTAACAATTAAGTTGTTGGAGTCATAATTAGCAGTAAGGATAGTCTTCCGTCTGCGTAACTTTTTTTGCTCCCATAGTAAGAAGAGTCCTTTGATAGTAGACTACTAAACACTGACAGTAAGTGTTAGAGGGTTAAATTAGATCAAACATTACCCTAATTGTAATCTGTGTAATTAACAAATCATATAGCATGCCATTTAAAAGCTAGGAAAATACCAAATATTGTGAAATAAAAGTATGAATAACTGAAGGACGTTACAGTATTTAGTGCACAGTTATTAATAGTTCGAATAGGAACCTAGGTATAATTAAGCTGTGGTTTCATAAGATTAGGTCTACAACAGAAAGAGCAGCCTAAAGCATTCCTATTTTCCATTGCTCATTCCTACCCCCACAGTGAAACATACAGCTTAATACTGTAATAGTAATAAAAAGATGGGAAGAGGTTGCTGGTTTGGGTTTGGTATTTTTCTTAAAAAGCCAGATCTCTGCTTTTATTCAGATACCATCCACACCGTTGTGCTGACACAACTGAGGCAGTGATAGCATGAGGATGGGGACTGATCTGAGGAGCAGGGAGGCAGTTATACCATAACTTGCTATTGCTCTTAGAGACTTCATTTTAAGAAACTTCATATTTAAATAGTCAAGACTATCCGTGATTTTTCCAAGTTGATTTAAGCAAATCTTAGTGCAGTTACTGCTAAAATGGGTGGTCCTGTTCTCCACCCAACCCCTGACCTGGATTCATTTGTAAACACTTATAGCCACATAGCTGTGGATGATGATGATGAATCTTTTTTGGAGAGACAATAGGGTGAGCAAGATGATTTGGCTTTCCCTGTGGCTACAGGGTTGCTTAAGATTGGTCTTCAGTTTGTTCAAATTAGTTGCAAAACTGTGTTGTCCCTGTGGAAAGACTGAATCAGATGAAAACAGGGAATGCACACACCCCTAGTGGATTTGCACCTGCTGAAGTAATTTAGAAGTCCAAGAGCTTTGGGGTGCTGCAAACAGGAAAAATAGTAATTATAATAAGGAAGTAATTTTACTTTCTTATGTGGCCAAGGTGGCACCTTTGCAGTATACAGTCCTGGAGTATGGTTTATGTAATAGTTTAAAAGTGTAGAAAGGGTACAGAGGACAGCTGTGAAATCTTGTAAGGACTGGAAGTTTTTGGTTTTTTGGTTGTTTTTTTTTTTTTTTTTTGCAACAAAGTAAACAGAAAGACAGCATGCTAAGAAGTTCATTAATGTGGTTCGTACTTGTTTGTTCATTTATTTAGAGACTGACTTTGCTCCTCCGGTTTCTCTTACTGAATCTATTTCTGTAGTGCATTAGGCATATGCTACCACCCGTTATTTGCTCTGGTATTCTCTTCTTAGGAGGAGAAACATCTTGCTGTAGTTGGTATATTGTGTTTTAAACATGCATGAAAGTTAAGGCCAAAGAAGCACACCTTGTGCTTGTAGCAGGAGGTGGGAGGCTTATGATTATCCTGAGTTCACTTTATAATATTGGAGCAACTTAGAAGGAAGCTTTGCCTTTTGCACAGTAGTTCTTTCTCTTTACTGTTTTGTTTTCACAGAGAAACATAGCAATAACTACAGTCTTCATCTCAGTATGTCCAAAGTACCTCACTGAAAATCGAGCTTTTCCATAGTGGGCAAGATAAAGATGGAAATCTTAAATTTGGTTCAGGGTTTTATAGAAATTCAGTAAGAAGACTGGCTTTATGTACTTGTAGTAGCCTATGTTATAAGAAAAAAAAAGTAGGATTTTTTACTGCCTGCATCTAAGTTCTGACTTTTAGTATTGACTGCCAACTGGAGCAGTCAGTGTCTATTTCAGAACACTAGTGATTATTTTATCTTAAGACTTATTAAGCAACAAAACATGTATGAAATAGATATTAGCTTAATGGCTTGGCATTCTAAGATGTGTAAGAAAATAGAAAGTTCACTTGCACTGGACATAGAAATGGTAAGAAAGAACATTTTTCATAATTATTGTCAATCACGCTCCTATATAGAGAGGAGTTTTCAGATTTTCTGGTTTGAACATGATGTTTTTAAAGGTTCCTGTATTTTTTTCTTAATTCTCAGTTTCTTCTTGTGATGATACTTAAATGTTCTGAGGTGTATGATGTATGTTTTTAGAGAGAAAAGAGCAGTGAGTATGGTGCCTGCAATAGTAGTAAACACAGGTAATATATTACTGTAAAATTCTGAAGGGTTTTAGTTTGTACCTATTCAAAGAATTCAGGCTATGAGTCTACTACAAATAAGAGTATCACATGTAGTCATGATTTTTCTGAATAAGACTATTTATCTTCTCATTCTGTGCTGAAATTATAGCTAGGAACTTATTTAGGAGATCAAGAAGCAAGTAGGAAAGGGGAGAGTTCTCCACAAGGGAAAAAATGCATTATATTCCCACTCCCTTAGCCTGTAGTTCCATAAAGAAATTTTGCCAGACATTTAATTAAGTTTTTCATATCAGGTGCTTTTTCTGTGTCCACTGCAATTTCAGATGTCTTAAGTCATTTATTATGTCCCTGTTTATTACATTCACTTAACTGCTATATCCATAATAAAAGTTTGGTTTGTTTTGTACTAACCTGCTGATCAGAACATTCACATAAGAAAAGGGAGGTCTGCATAAATTCCTGGCCAGAGGGGATTTAAAGCCTGTTCTGTGTCCTTTAACCAGCAATCTGAAAATCTGTGCAGAGCCATTTTCTTTCTTCCTGTTGACACTGAAAGATGGAAATACAGAAGACATGGAACTGAAGGAAAGAAGGCAAATGGAAGCTTATGTACTCTAGGGGTTAGGAAGCTTGTTTGGAAGAGCACAAACCCTGGTTTGCAGACACTTTTTATCTTGAGGCTTATTTATCTTTGTACTTCTTTTCCATATAGCTTAATAATACTTCCTTTCTTTCACAGTCTGCATTACCTTAGTTTGTAAGTCCTTCACTGGAGCCTTTTTTTTTTTTTTTTTTTAGCTATGTGTTTATAAAAATTTTAGCACAAAGTGTCTTTCTAAAAAGTCAAAGTGAATAAAAAAAGCAGTTCTATGATAGCTTTGTTAAAAAGGTACTATTGCTACTAACAGTGTGATTGTTTTGAAAAATTTTACTAAATGGTTTATTGTAATCATCGTTTCAATGTCAGAAGCAGCAAACAAATTTTGAAAGGTTTGATTTCCCTGGAAGAGAGCTATAACTGGAAATCATTTTAACATAAACATACTGCATGTATTTTTAGGTATAGCTTGCTTTTAAAAAATTTTAATTTAAATAAATACAGATATATTAATAGTGTGGGGTAGTACTACTTTCATATATTCTTTTTATTACTGACATGTTTTGTTATCAGGAATGGAAATCAGCTCAAGCCACCAGTGTGTGATGTGCTTTGTACTAAGACGCATGAACTATTCAGTATCACCTTACAACTTCAGTGAATACTATTAATGAGTTCCCTAGGACTATTTTCAGCTGTTACAGAGCCACAAACAGGGAGTTTCCTAGGAAGTGTCCCTTTCATCTTTAAGATGTTAAGAAGCTTCACTTCATTCTGTCAGGTGAATCAGGTTGGGAGATACTAAATCTGTAAATTGCCAGGTTTGACAGCTATCATCATTTTATGTAATAAATGCTTTGAAGACCTAGAAAACTGTCTAGATGATGCAGCTTGTGGCAATTCCAACAAGTACAATTTAATTTAGGTGTGCCACCCTGCTTACACATGTTTTACTGGCTCTCAGTAGAAAACTCTTCAAAGTAAGTTAAGCCGTCATGGTGGATCTTTCTGGTTTTGGATCAGTACAAACCACAGAAATTAAAGACATCAGTAGCATTGGAGCCTCCTGCAAGAACAGGGAGATGTACTGAAACACCCAGATTTTGTCAGGATTTAGCCCATAGCTGTTGAGTGTTTTTCCAGAGAGATTAATTGTTCAGTCATCTTATGATCTCCCAGATGAAAAATTCTGGTATTCATGTGTTCCTTTTCCTGTGAACTGAAAAAGAGCAGCCAACCTACTGCATATTATTTAGTAGCCAAATTCTTGTAGTCTTATCTATGCAGAATTGAGGTTTTGGCAGTAGCTGGTTATCAGGTAAGAAAGAGAGTAAATATGTCAAAGAATACAATGCCAACTGTATTAAGATTTTTTGTTGATTTTTTTTTTTAAGAGGCCTCTCTAATGTCAATATATACTGCGTTCGTAAGCATTTTAGTTGAGCCAGTTATGAAAGAAGTATTACTCGTAGGGAAAAAAAAGACTACAAACTCAGAATACAAAACCCATAGCTTTCTTCAGTTTCTAAACTGAGGAAAGGCAGTATTTTATACCAACAGTAGCTCCCAGTGAGCTCTTGGTATGGATGAATATGTTAATTTTAATGATTAATAAACAACACAAAGAGATTCTCTATGTTAAATACTAACAGAGCCATGATGGCTCTATTTAACAAGGAGATCGTGAATATAAGTGTAGTTTTTATAGTCATTGCACAGATTTTCTTTTGAAAAATTATACTTGTCACGTAGCTCTTTTAGAGCTTTTTTTGGAAAAACGTCAAATATGGATGGGGAAAGTCTTCTGTGGATTCTTCAGTTATATGAAGGTATTAGCTGCTTCATGTCGTATAATCTGTATCGAGGAATGCAGTTTAATTTCAGACAGTCCAAAAAAAGGTTGAAAGAAAAATCAGTTACTAGCTATGAGATTAAAAGATCAATGAACAAGTGGGTGTCAAATGGCATGAGTAAAGTAGTAATTGATTTTATTGACTAATGGGAAAAACATAGGACAACAAAATGCTAGTTAGATGAAAGTCTGCCTTTGTTTTCTGTTATGCTACCTTGATGCATTGTCACTGTATCTTTTAATCCCCTTTCTTTGAAAGAACTTTTTTTCTAAATTAGTTGAATTAAGAGAAAAGGGTGGATACCTGTTCTAAGGCTTTTCATTGTGAACATGCTTCTTGCCTAAAATTATTACAAAATTGTTACCAGTATAATTTATGCTTTGGCATATTACTTGTATTAATCTACTCCTGGGCTGCACATCCTGTTTCAGCATAGGCAAGTCACTCTCTGGAAAGCACTTAACACTGTGAATTCTCATGAATCTGAACAAAAGTTTGCAAAAATAGTAAATGGATTGCATTTTGAATTTCTAATAATATCTTTAAGAGGACTTTGAGACTGGAAATTACAGGGAGAAATTTGCTGATATCAAACAGCTGGTAGAAGGTGTTTGTCTGGAGCCTCAGGCTGTTATTTGGCATTTCTTCAACAGTTGTTGCTAAGATATGTACAGTCCAGCCATTTTCTAACTATACTAGCTGCACTGTTGGGGGAACCAATCCCAAAACTGTGTTAAGAATAGGTTTTAGGTTGCTTCCCCTCACAGAGACCTCTCTTTTTCAAGCGCTGTTCCTTGTGTAGAAGTTCAAGTCAGTATTGGCTGAGGTGAATATTTTGTTTGTTTTGCTTTTTTTTTTTCATTCTGTATTGGACCTGCAGAGATACTTGGTTTTTTCAAATCTGTCCCTTCCAATGAGAACTCCTATTTTGTATGTACAAATCTGATCTTGTCATCTCATTCTAGCATCAAAAGCAGTTGCAGAAACTCTCCCTTGATGCTTTACATGAAGGTACTCTCTAATTTCACTAAACTTCTATAGATCTCTAGGAGACAGTATTTTCATTCAAATTCAGGTGTCATTAAACCTGAGGTTAAAATGTCTAGAAGCGATGCCTGGGCGCTATCTTGGCAGAATGTTCTGATTTTTCTCAGCAAGTCAGCCACAGAATATATCTCTTACCTCAAGAACAGTATGTTCCTTAAAAGAACAGAACTTTATTTCTTATTACAAAACTTCCATCATACAAGATGTTAAAATAAAATTAATCTTTTCCCTGTACGCTCTTAACCCAACTCTGTTGCCTCAGCAACCAGAAAAAAAGGGTTACTTTACTGTAGGCCTGACCAAATGGTCAATGGTCAGAAAATTGGCAAGAAAAAAGTAGTTGAAATTAGTCAACAATTTATTACTTTGCAGTTAATTAACTTAGAGACAGTTCTTTGTAGTTCATGACTTTGTGTATGTACCTGCAAATCCTCACCATTAATGTATGTTTAGGCTTACTCCTAAGCACTGGTGCTCACATTTTCAATTAATTTTACTCTTGTTTTGTGGTTCCTGACCTCTGTCATCTTAATGAAGCCAATATAATGAGTCAGCACAGAATAAACTCATGTTTCGTGAAGTGTTAGATTCATTGAATGTGTGCAGATGGACTGTGTAGTGTATTTGCAGAAGGCTTGATTCTTGGGCTTGCAGTTTGTATAGCTTAGTACATATGCAAGTGTATTTATATTTGAATTCCCTGTGAGCAAGGCAACAGTGAACTGCTGCAGCACAAAAATTGATCCAAACCACAAGGCTGTTCCTGGAGGTCTCTTAGGGAAGAGACCAGCAGACCTCATGAATAGTCATGGTAGGTTTCATACAACAGAACTATGGGCTGAAGGTTCCTACTCCACATGGTTTCCTTTCTCTTTCACCTTAGTCCTGTGAACACATACTGAGACATCAAAATTCTTACACTTTGTGGAGTGGCATTGTTACGTGTACTCGGTGTTTCACTCTCAGTAATCCAAAGAAACGTCTGTTGTGCACTAACATGTTTACTTACTCAGCATCTTAAAATACTCAGAATTGTTAACAGAAGGCTGAATACATACCCACAAAAGAGATTACTCTGTCTGTACCATCATGTTTAGTGTGCCCAGTTCTGTTATCAGTATTAGTAAATGAATGCTTATGTGTGCACCAAGAGTTAAAAGCATTTTAAAGCACTTTGAAAAGGACTAGTAAGTCATTCTTTCATGTTTAAAAAAGTAACTGATATAATATAAATGGAAATCAATTCTTTCTTTTTTTTTTAAATTCCATAATGTATTTTTATATTCCATTTCCAATTTATGTATTTTTTGTGGGTTGTTTCTGTGTTGGCTATTAAAAGTCATTGAGCTTTGAAAGGGTAATTCATTTACTTCAGCAGCAAATGTAGATTCAGTAACAGTACTTCATTATTCATAGAGGGGAACTAGAGCATGGAGCAGTTTGTCAATTTTAAAATGTTTTTCTCAGTACGGTGTTTCTTCAAAGGGCAAAGTAATGAATCATAAATTAACAAACATCAGGTTGACTAATTTTTTTTCTTTTCCACTTTGTGTCTCCTTTTCTCTTGCACAATGTACTCAGATTGGTTCTCTCCTCTGTTTCGGACTACTTTGCGGCAATGTTCACTAATGACGTAAGGGAAGCAAGACAGGAAGAAATCAAGATGGAAGGTGTGGAGCCGAATGCATTGTGGGCTCTGGTTCAATATGCATATACAGGTAATTGGAATGAAAATGGGAATTTCATCTGAAGAATTGTCCTCCTTTTGAACATTATATTCCATTACTAGATTTCAAATGCTCTTTAGAAATTATTATTCACATTGTTTAATTCCTTATAAATAAATAAGAAGAAATCATCATTGCCATTACCTGAGGCGACCTGGTAGGATGTAGTTTCTCTGATAATACCATACTCAGTTAGTTAACAAATCATGTTAATGATTTTGAATATGTTAAATGTATCATGACTGACAAAAAAAGGAATCTTATTAGGATTCCCTTTCCTTACATCATTATAGGTACTAATTTTGAAAAGCTGGTTATCAGTTGCTGGGCGTGATGTTTGCTAAGCCTTATATTGTCATATAATCTGTAAATAATTCTGTTGCCTCTGAGTTTTAGGGAATTGAACAAACGATAAGAGAAAACTAATGTGATCTCCTTTTTAATGTTACTAGGTCGCCTCGAATTAAAAGAAGATAACATTGAATGCCTGTTGTCTACAGCTTGCCTTCTTCAGCTCTCTCAGGTTGTAGAAGCATGCTGTAAATTCCTAATGAAGCAGCTTCACCCATCCAATTGCCTTGGAATCCGATCTTTCGCTGATGCGCAGGGTTGCACTGACTTGCACAAGGTGGCTCACAATTACACTATGGTATGTTGTTATTTAAGTATCATCTGCTTTATTTAGTAAGGAAAATACAGAATGTTTTCCTGAATGAAATACTAATGTTTTTCCCCCAGAAAGCCTTGATCACTTTCCAAGCAAGAATGCACATATGTCCCCATAATGAGGAATGACAAAATAACTATAAAGTTGCTGGTTTAGAGTTGGAAGGAAATAGGCAAGCATTACTGGTTCCCTGTAACAGTAAAGGGATTGAGTGATATGCATTTAATAAAATCATTCAAAAACTTGTTCTTATTTCTGTCAAGTCAAAAACTACAAACTTGACAGTGGGCAAGCTGCCATCACCTAGTCCAAAATAACACATTACTAAATGAAACTGTAGAACTGTAATAAGCTGGAGTAACCAGGTTCTAAGTTATACTTGCGGTATGAATGTGGGCATTCATCAATATAGAGTCTGCATTATCCTTAATTTCTTAGTAATGGGATGTCAGGATGGTATCAAACAATTTAATCCTAGGCTAGGCAATATGTGACTAAATACAAATTTGCCAATGATATTTTGAGAGTTAATTTATAGAAAGACTGACCTGCCAACTTAATTAAACTTCATCTTCTTAATAGTCATCCTTTTATTTTAATGTAAAATGTTCTTTTGCTTCTCACGAGCATATTTTAGTAATGTTATCAGCAGCAGGAGGTAGGAGAATTATCTCTGAGGCGTCAGTTCATCTGTTCTTTGCAGTTTTGTGAGGCATTTTGCTCTCTTCTTGATGAAATTTTGCCTATGTAAGCTCTTGGGACCTGAATGAGGGCGTGTAGATACTGCATAAGAGATGTGGGAATGAAGATAGTAATTAATTTGCTTGTGTGGCATAGCATTGCATTACCGTTACACTATTGGCTTAGATCCAAGAGGTGTCATTTCTGTCTTGTAATTAGTATTAGAAATCCATGGCTTTTCCTCTTGCCGCTTTAGTTTTTGTTGGTTTAAAAACTTTATTGTAAATTATTTCTTCTTGGCTTAAAGTAGTTTAGTATGTATAAGTTTAATAGGTCTTTTCTTTTTTTTTTTTTTATATGATACACTGTTGTTAGTGAGTGGATCTCTGATGTACTTAAAATCATATGTACACTGAAATTTACCAAAACAGGTCAATAAGTAGTGTGCAGATTGTAACTTACATGTTTCTATTCTCAATCTTCATTATTGCTCAAACAAAAACAAGGAGACTGCAATTAGGTAGACAGATGAAACAGTAAAGATAAATGCTGCCTATGCCTTTGAGGAGTATTAGAATTAAAGTTGAGCAAGACAGCAATACAAAAAGTACACAAAAAGAGAACCTCCTTCCTCTGACCTATTTGTTCTTTTTCAGAATAAGCGTATATTTTGGTCTGTGCTATTGTCAAGTCCCTTGTAAGTGGACAGCCAAGATCAGAATGGTAATAAATGTTAGACCAGTGCATCTTTAAAGATGAATGTTAGGGATTATAGGCTTACTATTTTGACTGGCAATTTGTGACTTGCAGTGGAAAGGGGCTGTGAACTTTCTAAAAGCCATTCTTTTACAGCACCTATCTTTTTTTTTCATTCAGACCACAGGAAAATAGTTGTATGCCTTTTGGCCATTGTTTACGTCAGTGGCAAAGTTGCTTTTAAGGCTTTGACATGGACGAAATTTAAATTAGGTGGATTTTAAAAAGCTATTTTCAAAACTAATTAGTTGTGCTAGATGGATTCTTCCCAAGGCCTCTTTTAATGTTGTTTAGTTCCAACAGCGACATGAAATTGAATTTTAGTAATAATGAGTAATAGAGAAGCAGCTTCTTTAGTTTGAAATGAATGTTGCTATGGAAACTGCATAGAAATGTATAGTCCAATTGAATCTTCAATTAAAATAAATCCCCAAGTAATTTCATTTGTTTAAAAGCTGTTTGAAAAAAGAAAATGTTCAACAGTAGTAAGTGCTAGCCACTTGATGCTCTTTCCATTAGGAAGTATTAGAGCATAAAGGTTAAGCGCACCTGTAGTACCTGGAAATTCTGTTTGTTAAAACAATTAACTATTTTTATGCTGCAGTGGACAGCAGAGGATTATACTGAGTATGGCATATACTTCTGGCTTTTCCGTGTAATTTTGGTTCTTTTAAAGCACTTGAAGTAGAAGGTAATGAATAATATAAAATACTTAAATTTTAATTTATATACATTACTTTCTATGAGTTTTCCTTTGACAGAAAAAAAACAGATTGCCATATAGCTGTTTTTCTGCAATTAAAACAACTTCTTAGTTTTAAAGGTTTATATGACACATGCTACAATTTGATAATCATCTTAGCTGCTTCATTAAAATAGTTCTTTACATGAAGACTGGAAATTCAGATGAAATGAGCATTTGGTTAAACTGAAGGACCAATCAGTAACTTATCCCAGTAGGCCTACCTCTGTTAATAGACCTGCTTTGTCTAAATAATGTTCATTAGTGTCATTGGAAAGCATTAGCATGATTTTATGGCATGATTTTAATCACATAGTACAGTGTGATTTAAAAAGAAAAAAAGGTATTTGAATGCTGCACTTCATATTAAAGATGTAAGTCGTTTTAGCATAACATACACTTAAGTGTTGCATTACTTTATTGCTTACTGTGTTGACAGTTGATAAGTTGTTTTTTCAGAGGAGAATAATTTTTAAGGTTATCATCAAAACAGGTCAATTTTTGACATGGCAAACTAAAGCTTGAAAAATCCTCAGGATGCATTAAGTGAAACATGAAATAAACTGAAGTGATCAGTAATGGATTTAATGCTGCATAAAGAGCAACTCTGACTCTTATGCATCAGGGTTTTAAAGTACAGTTGACAGAATCATGAGATGTGTCTGGGTAAAGGTATCTTTTGTACAAAGGTTATCCTGTTTTGTTGTAGTTTATATTATAGTATTGGGGTCATACAGTTATAAATTTAGGAATTTTATTCGGCTGGCCAGTAATGTATCTGTTCAATTCGTAAAGCCTTTTTGCACAAGATGCTTTCTGTGCATTTTTCTTTCTGTCTTCACAAAGTCAAAAGAAACACCCCTTTTGTCATCTTGTTTGTTTGAAACAGTTGATAGCATACCTTGAATGAAAACCGATAGCTCCTCTTCCACAAAAAAGCAAACCACAGGGAAGTTAATACTTTCAGATGAGGAAAAGCTAGCCGATGTTATTTTCAGAACATGAAGTGTCTGTGGTGAGTAGTGAGGTGTTCTTAGGTGTCAGTCTTCTTTAATAGCTACATTTTAACTTTCTTAATTGCAACCAAAAAAGAAAAAGCAGACATTCTAAACATTATACATGATAGTGCCTGAGTCAACCCCTGTGTAGATAACTTTGTAATCTTTGTTGCTCAGCTTCCCATGCTTAAAGCAGAGTGAAAAGCCACTTTGATTTTCATCAGAAGTCTTTGGAAGTACACGAGCAGTGATAATGTTACAAGATTCCAAAAAAGCTACTCTTGGAGCTTGCATGATTTCTGAGCACAGCCAATGGCTGTTTATAAGAAGAAAAACTTAAAGGACACTGTCCCACATGACATCCTTGTCTCTAAATTGGAGAGACATGGATTTGATGGATAGACCACTCGGTGGATAAGGCATTGGATGGTCATACTTAAAAGAGTTACTGTCAGTGGCTCGATGTCTGAGGGGAGTGACAAGTGGCATTCCTCAGGGGTCAGTATTGGGACTTTTTAACATCTTTGTTGGTGACAGGGACAGTGGGATTGAGTGCACCCTCAGCAAGTTTGCTGATGACACCAAGCTGTGTGGTGCAGTCAACAACGCAGGAGGGAAGGGATGCCATCCAGAGGGACCTTGACAGGCTTGAGAGGTGGGCCCGTGTGAACTTCATGCAGTTCAACAAGGCCAAGTGCAAGGTCCTGCACATGGGTTGGGCAATCCCAAGCACAAATACAGGCTGGGCGATGAGTGGATTGAGGAGAAGGACTTGGAGGTGTTAGCTGACGAGAAGCTCAACATGACCCGGCAATGTGCGTTTGCAGCCCAGAAAGCCAACTGTATCCTGGGCTGCATCAAAAGAAGTGTGGCCAGCAGGTCAAGGGAGGTGATTCTGCCCCTCTGCTCTGCTCTGGTGAGACCCCACGTGGAGTACTGCATCCAGCTCTGGGGTCCCAGCAGAAGACAGACATGGACCTCTTAGAGTGGGCCCAGAGGAGGGCCACGAAAATGATTGGAGGGCTGGAACACCTCTCCTATGAGGAAAGGCTGAGAGAGTTGGGGTTGTTCAGCCTGGAGAAGAGAAAGCTCCAGGGAGACCTTATTGCAGCCTTTCAGCACTTAAACAGGGCTCCTAAGAAAGATAGGGACAGACTTTTTAGTAGGGCCTGTAGTAATAGGACAAGGGGTAACAGTTTTAAACTGAAAGAAGATGGATTTAGATTGGACATAAGGAAGGAATACTCTGTGATGAGGGTGATGAGACGCTGGAACAGGTTGCCCAGAGAAGTTGTGGATGCTCCATCCCTGGAAGTGTTCAAGGTCAGGAACTTGGACGGGGCTTTGAGCAACCTGGTCTAGTGGAAGGTGTCCCTGCCCATAGCAGGGGAGTTGGAACTAGATGACCTTTAAGGTCCCTTCCAACCCAAACCATTCTGTGATTCTACAGAGTGACAGGTTGAGGCCAAGCATAGAAGCTAGGAATTTTGCAGAAAAACAGATGTGGGACACTTAGACTTGCTTTGTCCTGTAAGGCAGGTGTTGGGTAACAAAAAAATCATTGCATTATGGAGTTTATGATTTGGGAGGAAGAATCAAAGAGGCATAATTGGTCTTTTTTCTTCCAACAGCCAGAACAGTTTGTTCTTTTGGTAGGGAGGAATATGAAAAGGGGAGAGATTTCAGTATTTTTTCGTCCACAAAGGGCCAGACCCAAAGACTGTGTTAGTGCCTAAAATAAGGATTTTATGTTCTTGCACCTGAAATTGCAGTCCAAAATATCCTGCTCAGTAATCATCTAACTTGGAAAATACTCATTTACTTTTTTTCGCTGGTGAAAACCCAAGATAATTCTGCCTTTCAAGTTTCCGAAGTTCTGCCTAGCACAATAGCTCTGTACTGCCTTAGCAAGAGTAAATAGGTTTCTGCATAGTGCCCAGCCTGTTTTGGAATCCAGAAACTATGCAGAGGAGTCAAGCTAGAATAGTTGTACTCTAAACAAACCCTGGCACCAAAAGCATTAGTTTGGTTTATCGCTTAATGCAGCAAAACTGACTAAAAGTAAAGTAGCAGCTATCTGACATCTATCTGACTATTAATACCAGGAGGTCAGATAGCTCAGTTCTTAGTGAATTCATACGTCAGTTGACCAGCTGACTGAAGCAGCCAGTAGACAAAATTGCATTCCCTGTTCTCATTCAGATCCTGTGAGTCAAGCACCTCTTGCTTTTTGGCTGCTGAGGTTCAGAGTTTAAACAGAGCCCTGTGGTTAGAGCTGCCTGTTGGGCCACCTCAGTGTACTGTTCTTCTCAGCCTGCAGGTGTTCTGATGCTCTCCAAGGTTCTAATCCTTCTGACACAGTGTAGAGGGAGACTTAACAATCTCACTGGATCCCACTGTGGGGATTAAGTAGCACTTAGAAATAAGCATCATGATGTCTTATCTTTTATGTTCTCCTAATATTTTTTTGCTTTGTATCAAATCCAAGGCAGGCCTGTGGTTAAGAATATCAGTATTATTCACTCTGCAGTTGCTGACAGGTGAATTTAAGGTTATGATGTGAACGGCCAATTCACAGCATTGAGCACAGGGACTGTGTGTCCCTGTTTTAGCTAATACATAAACCTCAGGCTACTCAATTGATAAAGCTTCCAAGCTCTTTGAGGAGCTAATTTTGGGGGTGGGAAATTATTTTTTTACTTTGAGGACCAGAAAGCAAGGGACTGAAACTGCAGACTGTTTGTTCTCTGAAATATCCTGTTCTTCCACAGAGAGTTCCCATAAGAAGAAGGAAAGAAAAGGCTAATGAGGAGGTTAAGAATGCTAGGAGATACACTGGCTCCTCCTTTTTGTCTTCAGAATCTCTGTCTGTAGAGGAAGAGGAATTGTCAGATTCTGATTATAAAAAACCCCAGACGTAGGCCAAAGAGTGGCTGTATTCCCAGTGGAATGCTTTGATACTATGCTCAAAAGGAGTCCCTGCTTTAAAAATAGAATGGGAGCAAGAGGAAGTTGAACTTGTTCCCATCAGAAAGCCATTGTCTGCAAGCAACAAGAAGGAAAATCAGGCTTTTTACACACAACAGCTGTTGAAGTGATGAAATACAGTTGGAAAAAAGCTTTCCAAAGAGGATCCCTGACTGACTTACACAAGACCAGCTTGTCGTTGCCTTCAGAGACAAAGGAAACTTTCCATGCAGGTGCTTTCCCCTTCCTCTTCCTGTGATCCGGATAGACAATATGGAAAGTTTAAGGTAGTAAGTGTTGGCTTTTCTCTTTGTCAGTGCTCACTGCCTGTTTATTCAGCAAAACTAAAAGCACAGCTCCAGCTTGCATACTCTCTAGGACAGAGAATCAACCAAGAAACAGCAGTGGAAAAAATGAACACAGTGGAATTTTGTGAACTGCATGTTTAAACTCTGGAAATAATTTTGATGTTTTTTCAGCTTCAATTTTACTCCCAAGCATTTGATATCAGAGTAAAATAAATAACAGTGCATGTGTAGCATTACTGAATATTGGTACAGTCCTTTCACTGTTTTTAATTCCTGTATTTGCTCATTTTCTTAACTTTCATTTTGTAATACAGGGAGTTAAACGAAATAAAGAGGAAAAGACAGTTCTATCTACCTTCTAATCTACTACAGTTTTCACTTGGAAGCACTACTTTTGTGTAGCCAATTGGATCTCTCTAGTAGGAAAGCTTTTCAGATGTTAAATGTAAAATTTTCCTTTCCAAATTCTATCCAGGAAGGAATACAGTTAACAGATAACACTTTCAATTCTTTTCCTGATCTCAACTCCAGAGTTACCTATGGAGTGGAGTCACTTTGATCCTTCCCCTTAGGCATCTTGTAGCTATCTTATGTATGTGTGGCTTTCATGTGAGGTGGACTAGTTTACTCCTTATTAGTTTTTTCCTCTTTGCTCAGCATTCTTTAATTAGTTAATATTTTTGGAGTACTGAGGTTTGAAATGATTAGACTAAGCAATAAAAAGGAAGAAGTGTTACCTTTCTCGCTTTGTTGTCATGATGTCCTTTGCATATGCAATGCCAAACTGTACTGTGTGTTTTTGTTGCCATTTTATATGCTAAATTTGTACCTGTTTTGCAGTGCAGGTCCTGCTTCTGCTCCCAAGTTTCTCCCTGTTTTTTTTACCTAAAAATCCTATATTTTTTTTTTCCAACGTGTATATGCTTCTAATCCAGAGTTTTTTCATTAATGTGCAATTCTTTCTTTTTAAATTATTAAACAAGATATTAAGTAAGGCTAATTTTGATATTAGGCTCAGTTAGACTTCCCTGTCTGTGGATCTAATGCACTTTATCCTCCAGGTGTTTTGGAGGTACATGTGATGGCAGAGCAAAACCACCATCCTGTTGGCTAGCTGTGTAGCAATCAACAGTGTGTTTACTAAATTGATTGTGATACTGTTCTATTGTCATTAAGTTACTCTCAGTTTGGAGTATGAGGTTAACTGGGTTTTGAGCTACCAAAATATACGAATATGTTGTGATTCATAGACTGCTTTTACTTCTCTTTCCTTTGCTGCCTTGTAAACGTGTAAATGGGGAGAGAGGATAGACGTGATCTCACCCTTTTATGTTACATTCAGTTTTCTCACTGTAAGTTCATAGTGCTGATTGTGTTTCTACATACTTTTCTGCTGTTTCTAAGTTCATGAGAATCCTTCCAGAATATTCTGCAAGTCCTAGTGTTATGAGGTAGTAGGATATCAATATTGGAAATGTTACCTATTGTGACATTCCTATTTTGAAGTAAGGATTTGTTGCTGAAAATGACAGGATGAAAGTTAGGAAATTGAATCCTATCAAAGTAAATATTGTTAAAAAAGCAAGGTGTGTACAATATTGTGGATTCTTTGTATGTTTTGCTCCCCAGTCAATCAGATCAGCTGTGTAAAACCTATAAAATAGTAAAATAAACTTAAAATAATCCACTTAAAATCAACAATAAACTTGTTAGTGTTGTTTATTTCCTCTGAAAACTTAAGGCCATAGTTTAATGTGGCAGTAATGAAAACAGTTAGATGCGCTCAGTAGCTGTAGCATGTTGCGCTCTCTGCTTGACAAAGCATCTTACATTGTATTCTACATTGTCAACAGGAACAAACTGCACCTTTTTTTTTTTTAACTATACTTCAGAAAGTATTTCTTCAGTTTGCAGTGCCAAGATAGTAACCCCCACAACCCATTGCTCATTTCTGTCCATACACTTCACCCTCAGTTGTTTCAGCACATTTGTCTGTGGGACTGAATGATACAGTTGGGGAAATGATCGGGGTCAAAATAACTCAGTACATTTTTATTTTACTTTTTTTTTCCTCCCAAGTCAGTTCTCCTGTGGTATTTACTGGCACAACTGAGAGATGGCATGAAGTGAAGGAAAAGAGGGGAAAACATAGTAGGAGTCCATAAAATGTCTTCAAAGTATGATGTCACCTGTATTAAAAATACTTTTCTTTTTCAGGAAAACTTCATGGAAGTAATTAGAAACCAGGAATTTCTATTATTGCCAGCCACTGAAATTGCAAAGCTTTTAGCAAGTGATGACATGAATATTCCTAATGAAGAAACTATACTGAATGCACTACTTACATGGGTTCGACATGATTTGGAACAGAGAAGGAAAGATCTCAGTAAACTCCTGGCTTACATTAGACTGCCTCTGCTTGCTCCACAAGTAAATTGTTTGGTTCCTCTCTAGTTTATACCATGGTTACAGTGGGCATAATATCTACAGCATCGATATATTGATAGTGACAAATCCTAAAAGCTTCAGGATTCTTAATGATTTGGATTCTTAGTGCTGCAAATAAAGACTTAGCATGTCGTATAGGCATGATAGTTTGTGTCTGTTTGTGAACTGCAGCATATTCTGATCTTAATCTGAGATCAGTCAGGACACAAGAAGGGGTAGAGCTGCTAGGAAAAAATCGCTTCTGTTACCTAGAAAAATGCTTATCAAGGATGTGTTTGTCACTAGAAGGTGTGTCCTTTTTAAATTTCTTCTTTATGGAACTTGCACAGTTTATTTGGATCATTACATTTCCTTCATATAATTATAGCTATCCTTGAGATTTAGGAAATACAATTTGAATAAATTATTTGGAGTGATTTTTCTTCTATTAACTCCTGGTAAACCATCTTTGGGTACTTTTTTTCTTACCAATCAATACTTTTTCTCCTTCTTGGACATTTACACACAATGTTGAGGAAGACTTGAGCTCAGTTTGTTCAAACTGTTGTGAATTCCAGTTTTCCTAGTCCTGTAGGAATGACCATTCTTGTTAGTGTCATGTGTAGCATTGTTTTAATTATCTGATAGCATGCATTTAAACTAGGTTTGATTTTCCACCCTGCCCCTTCCCCTTTTGTGCTGGCCTTCCTTGCTGGACCTTCATTAGTAATATTTAACACTTACTATACAGTCAAAGGATTTTGCTTTACAGTTTTCAGTTTGTTTAATGAGAATTATCTCTATTAAATGAAGAAAACAGGATTTTTATGGAACCTGAGTAACAAGTAGAATTCACTAACAGAACAAAAACCGAGTTCCATTCATTCATAGTGATAAATCACATACACAGCATTCTGTGTATTACCTCTAATCTGGTATCCTCTTGCTGGATAGTAAGATTCACTAGCAAGCATTTTAGTATTAATATTTCCATACTGATTATTATATATGTGAAATGGCAGGATTTTCTCAGTTGTGGCCTTGACTTTGTAATTCACTTTTTCTAGAAACATAATACAATGTAAGCCACTTGACCTGGAGAAAATAATTATTTCATTGAGCATTTAATTAATTGCTAACTAAGTAACCACTGCTGTTTTCCTTTTACTTAATTGACTGTAACTGAAACATCTTTAGAAACTGAAAGTACAGAATTTATCCCAGAAATATGTACCAAAATCAAATTATGTCCACTCGGTAACTGATTAGGAAAATAGCAGCATGCAACACAAAAGCAATATCGTATTTCATTTATTATTTTTACCTTTAAATTTTCATGTCTTCTCCATAGATATACTTATATTTCAAATACAATATTTTTCTTTAACAAATTAAAGTGTTAAAGCTGTGATTTTAATATGGCAACAATTAGTGCATTGAGTAAATTGGTTTGAAGTGCCCAGAACAGTCTTACTGTTTTCAAAATCATGTTTTGCGTCATGATCACGTGGCATTAGGCAATCTGACAGCAAACATAACCTAATGAAAAGGTTTCCAATTTTACGGTTGAAGGGTTAAAGCTATTTGAAAGAAATGAAATTAGAAAATTGAACAACTTACTGAAATCAATAAAGTTGCAAGCAGAGATGCAAAGAATATTAGATTCATACACTTTAAAAAAAAAACTTGGGAAATACTGTGAAACTGTAGCACTGGAAGAAAAAATTCTAATGAATTGTCAATTTTATTGGTTGTGTTTTCATGCATCTCTTTGTACATAACATTCTGTCATCTCTTTGGTTAATGCAAGCAGTGTCCTAAATATTTGTAAGTCTCTTTTTGCTCTTACAAAGGCTAAAGATGAATATTTGTCAGCTTCTTAAGCTGTAAGGTGGGAAGTCTTCTATCTCTGATAAATTAACGAAAACGATGATTAAGCAATTTCTGAGTTATAAGATGGTTCAGCTTCCTTTTAGACAGAATTCTTAGTACTTAAGTATCTGCACTACCCTTCTCTTCATCAGGTTTCCAATGTCTATAATTTCATGCTAACACATCATTTGTAACTGCTCAGTTATAAATGCTTGTAGTACAAGGAGCTATGCAAATAATAAAACTTGGAAAAAATTGGCTTTCATTTAAGTAAGCCCATTCCAAGTTCTTTGAGTAAAGAATATTTACAGAAAATTGTAATACAGTAGATTTAGTTTCAAGAGCCTGCAGGTTTTTTGAGTACCAAACCAATCTTAGATGGCATTTCTTTTTAACTGAGATGAAGTTGCTTTCAGAGATTGAGACTCTGCTATGAGAAAAATCCATTATAGGTTGGGCGAGTTAGAAACTGAAGAAAATGTAGGTCACATCTTGTTGCAAAACTCATATATACGCACATGTTGTTGCTTCCAATATTAAGTGTTGCTTGTCTATCAGAAAAGTATATTGGAGGTCTGAACTGGTCATGTTGTGTACAAGCCTTAATTTTCATGCATGCAACTATGACAATGTCCAATTTAGGACAGTAGTAATTAATTGATTTTTTTATTATTTTTTATTATTTTTTTTAAACCGTGTGCAATTTTATAGCGTTGCATGCTGGCAGTTAAAAGACAGCCTTTAGTTTACTATTTTATAATCAGAAAGTGTCCCTGTGAAGTGATACAAATGGTAAGTGGTGCTTTGAGTCACAAGAAGAAACAATGGGAAGTCCTGAAAGTAAAGAATGAAAATTAAGTTCTCTCTGCTAATTTACATGAGAACTTTTTAATTTGCTATTTTAAATATAATCAGAACATCAGCCAATTACAGAAATACTGCAAAAGTCAGGCTCAGTTTTCTGAATAGTTGCTGGTGAAGAGCTTTGAAAGTTTTGGGGGTTTTCTTTGGTTTTTTGTTGTTTTTTTTTAATTCTCTCTGTATGTTTTCCGTCATAGTTCCTGTTGGTTGGCCTGATACAGAGATTTCAGACTTAGCAGCCTGTACTTAACCTGTGTTTCTTCTGGAACCGTAGATGTCATATTTGCCACTTTGCAGTCCTAAGGCAGCTCTAAGCCAGGGTTATGCACACCATATTATGCACAACTATTTTATAACGAGTCCCTTTAGTACTCCTGATTACTAATTTCACAGCCATTTTGTACCTGTTATCGGTTGGCTGTCAACAGCTCAACAATGACATCTCATTCTGGTTTGTGGACTTACATTTCTAATATTCACAAAGTGTTTGGATTTTGTGATTGCAGTTCAGAGGCATTTGCCTTTTTCTCATTGTTCTGACAGCTGTCCAGATTCCAATGGGGCATTTCACTTGCTTTTTTTTCTCTGTTACTCAGGCTATGTCTTGCAGCTCAGAAAAATGCCAGTTGTCTAGACTTCTAATATATTAGTAGGTTGAGTGTCCCAACTATAATTATTTTTCCTGCAGTCTGACAAACATGGAGTACAAAAGACTCCAGAATCTTTAAACTTAATAACTTTTATTAGTAGTCTTTATTTAACTTGATTTTATTTAAGTCATATTTAAAATTTAACACTTGTCAAATTTTGCTTGCATCCTTGATCTTAAATTTTTTAACAAAGTATTAATTGATATACTGTGATCGGGGTCACTGTCAGAGTGAGGAGTAGAATATGTATTAAAATATTCAGCCTGTGCCTGAAATAGCTTTTACAGACCTCTGGATTGAGTAAGAGCATGAGGTTAAACTGATTTACATACCCAGACCCTGATTCCATTTCCTTGAACATACCTGTAGTGGTGCTGGAACACCAGATTTTATTTTCTTCCTTTGGACCATTAAACTTAAATCATCCATTAAGATCAGATAGCCTTCCCGGTTTTTTGTACTTAATGGCTTAGCTTAAAAAGTGAATGTTTTGTTTATTACAAGTTTATCTTTACCATAGTGTTCTTTATATGACCATTTTGAAAATACATAGATTTTAAATCAGGCAGTGGAAGTCTTGAGATAAAATGTTTTCTTGTAATCTTTGTTTTTATTCTTCATGTGGTTTATATCAATACAGCTTGTTTAACTTTTTTTCTTCTTCACAGTTTCTGGCAGATATGGAAAATAATGCACTCTTTAGGGATGACATTGAATGTCAAAAACTCATTATGGAAGCAATGAAGTACCATCTGTTGCCAGAGAGACGACCTATGTTGCAAAGTCCTCGCACCAAACCTAGAAAATCTACAGTGGGTGTGTTGTTTGCAGTTGGAGGAATGGATGCAACAAAAGGTATTGGCTTATATAATGATTAGTTGATGAGCTGTTTGGGTTCTTTTTAAAAGGAATGTTTGGTAGATGTTTTTACAACATGTTAATTCTAGAATTCAAAGATTCTGCAGTATAGAACATGAAACGTAATTGTACACAGTTTATTAGGTTAAAAAAAAACTATGTAGCTTTGATAATACTGTAAACATTCTAGAAGCTAGAGTTGTTATTGATTTGAAATTATCAAGGGAATATCTGATTTCTGAAGTGAAATGTTGAACTGAGTGAAAACTAATCTTTACTTACTTGACTGGAAAAGGAAGAAAATGACAGGAAGGGCACAAAGGTGACCTGCACATGCATTAAAAAAAAAAAAAACAAACAAAAACCCCAAAATATGCTTTTTGACTAATTGTTAAATGGTTATGTTAGAGTTACTTGGATTTCCTTTTTTATAGACACTTCCATACTGTTTAATGGTAGTTAGAAGGAATCTGGCAAGTTAGGAAAGTTATGGCAGAGAAAGTGTTTTCTTTTACTTGTTGTTTTAAAGTTAGCACTTTTAGTACTTCATGTCACATAGCTTCAGATTTTTTTTCTAATATTACAAAACAGTTGATTTCAATATATAATTGCATTTCACAAGAGTTGTTTTATATTCCTAACATTTCTATTTCTAAAGGCTTGATTCTGCAAAGCAGTTAGAGATCCTGTTTTTTGTCTTGAAAAGCACTGAGAAAGTCCACCTTTATAATGGTGCACTTAATTCCTGAGGAAGTCAGAAAAGACTTTTTATATACATAGAACTAAAAATATGCTGCAGGATGTCATGCTGTCTTGTGGGATCAACATACTGCTGAAATAAAAACTCCTAATAATTCAGACTTTTTTTTTTTTTAATAACTTGCATATGTTGTCATTCAGGAGCTACAAGCATTGAAAAGTATGAACTTCGTACTAACATGTGGACTCCTGTTGCAAACATGAATGGGCGAAGATTACAGTTTGGAGTTGCAGTCTTAGATGATAAATTGTATGTTGTTGGTGGCAGAGATGGACTGAAAACATTAAATACTGTGGAGTGCTACAACCCTAGAACAAAAACTTGGAGTGTAATGCCACCTATGTCCACTCATCGTCATGGTCTTGGTATGTAGTGTTCTGTGAAGGCTAAATGCATATTTTTAAAAGCTTACCTGTTTTAGGATAGGTCAAAAAACATTCAGAAATGAAGTTTAGGGGGGTGGAAACTTTGTTTTAATGCCAACTGCTTATTGAACGTCTTTTCTCCTTCAGACTATATCCAGCATTGGCTACCAAAAGGAAATTTCTTTTTATTTGTTTTTAAATATTTTGTTGTGCACCCTGGACTGTCACTAGGAAAATGCGATCTTTTTTCCCTTATCCAGAAGTGATTGTTTTTCATATCTGGTTTTTTAGGAGTAGCTGTGTTGGAAGGTCCCATGTATGCTGTAGGAGGACATGATGGCTGGAGCTACCTGAATACAGTAGAAAGATGGGATCCACAGGCTCGTCAGTGGAACTTTGTAGCCAGTATGTCAACTCCAAGGAGCACTGTTGGTGTAGCAATATTAAATGGAAAGTATGTGAAGGCAACTTCTGTTTACTATCTCATTATTTTAATGTAATTACAGGACCATTCTAAATTACTATTCATAATTTATCTTGATAGATACCTGTTGATAGCTTTAAGAACAAAGTTTCTTGATTCACAGAAAAGATATTGTATTGTGTCAAGCAAGTTTCCCCACAGCATCACAGTGTCCCTCAGTATCGCTTATGAGACACCATCTCTATGGCCTAATAAGTAGTTACCATCTCCTTAATACAGAAAGGAGCAAATGGTTGTTCTCTTTCACTGAGACTCCAGTGATTTCCTCTTACTGTGATAGTTTGAACAATCAACTTCCAAAATTACTGTGAAGTCATGGAGGAGTACTCATGTTATACTGCATTAACTCAGAACAGTAAGCTCTGGGAGAATGAATCTAATCTGGAGTGGTATCTGAAATTTCTGCCATAGTTTTTCAGTGAAAATATGACTAATTCCTAATACAAAGCATATTCAGACAACTAGGTATTTTATGTTGCAGTCCCAGGAAATGGCTGGAAGTGACCTCAAGGAGTTCCCTAATCCATTCTGCTACCCCAAACCTGAATCAATTATATCTAAAACCCTCATAGCCAGAGTGATTTTGTTCTTAACTTCCAGTGGTAAAGTTTCCGAAACTTCCCTGAGGAATCTGCTTAACTACTAATACATCTGTGAAGTTGTCCTCATGTGAAGTTTGAAATACTTTTTGCTGATTTATATTATTATTGTTTGCACTATCCAAAGTGAACATGGAAAGCACATCTTTTCTTTACTATTTGCAACAGCCTTTCATATTTAAAGACACATGTCCCCTCAGTATTTTGTCATCAGGACTGAATAACTCCAGCTCCTTCAGTCTTTATTTGTAGACCATGATTCCTAGACTTTGAATGATTTTCATTGATTTCATTTGGACTAAGTGTAATTGTTCTATAGCATCCCCAAATACAAGTGGTACTTGAATCAAGCTGTTATAAAAATAAAGATCAGTTGGAATCACAGAATAATTTGGATTGGAAGGGACCTCTGGAGTCATCTGATCCAACACCAACTCAGAGCAGGACAAAGCTTAAAGTTGGATCTAGTTTCAAAGTTAACTGAAGTAGCTCAGGTCACATCTGAGTTTTTAATATCTCCAAGGATGGAGATTCAATAGCCTCTCTGGTCAACCTGTGCTGATGTTTGACCACCATTGTACGGAACATTTTTCTTCTAATATCCAGTTGAAATTTCCCATGTTTGAACTTGCCTCTTGTTCTTCCTTCTTTCACTGCATACCTCTTGAGAATTATCTGTCTTCTATATAACCTCCCATTAGGTGAAGACAGCAGTAGATGCCTCCTTAGCTGTCTCAAGAATTCTTAAGACTGCACAAAGACAGTGCTTTCGGCCTCTCCTCATATGTCATGTGTTCTAGCTCCCTCATCATCTTAGTGACCATCAGCTCAACTTGCTCCAGTATGGCAAGATCTTCCTTGTACTGAGTGCCCAAAGCTAGACACAGTATCCAGAAGCAGTCTTGTATGTACTGAATAAAGGGGATCAGCTGTCGTTACTTCAAGGGCATGCTGCTGACTCGTTGTCTGCCAGGGCTTCCAAGTCTATTTTTCCGAAGCTGCCTCCTCTCCTGTCAGCTCCCAGCTTGTACTATTGCATGGTAATATGCCATCCCAGGTACAGGACTTTGCATTTGCCTTTGCTGAACTTCACAAGATGACAGTTAGCCCATTTTTCCAGCCTGTCTAGGTCTCTCTGAGTAGCAACCAAGCCCTCCAGCATATCAGCAGCTGCCCTTAATTTGATATTATCAGTAAACTTACTAAGGCTGATTTCTGTTACATCTTTCAGATAATTAATGAAGACATTGAGCAGTATCAGCCACAGTATCAGCCTGGGAGGAACATCACTAGTAACCAGCTGCCAGATGGACTTCATACTGCTGGTCATAGCCCTTTGAGCCCAGTAGTCCTTCCAGTTTTCCGCCAGCCTTGCAGTGGGCTTATCCAAACCATGTTTTGCCAGGGTGGCTACAGGAATACCATAGTAGACAAATCTAACCTGATTTGCTGAGTAGTATTGTGGTTGTGGTAGAATATTTACATTATCTTGACCACAAATTTTCACTTCCTGCCTATGTACTATCTGACACATCTCGCTTGAGCTGTTTGAATGTTGTAATAATTGTAAGGTAGCAAAAACAAAGGGTGCTGTGAGATGTGAAACAAGTCCAGGAATGAGTGGAAATGCTCACTGGGTGCAGGAAGGAGGGAAGAACTTAGAACAACCAGCAAGCAGAGTGCCTTGGACTGCCTTGGAACTGCAGTCTCAGATGCCAAAGTTAGGTCTGAAGCTTCCTATATATTCAGCAGAGGATCCCAGGTGTGGTGAAAAGCACCAGAATTAGAGCCTCACATTTCTCTATTATTATAGAACATTCCTTAGGCTCTTAATGTAGGCAGCAACACTAGATGCCTATAGCTAAAAAACTTAAAAGTGCATGCAGCATTTCAGCTGAGGCAGTGGTAACTTCTGCACTTTCTAGTAATATCTATCTGTAACTCAATATATTTCAGACAATTTGCTCAAAACCTTCATACAGAGAAATTAATATATCTTTCTTCACATCCAAAATGTGAAATCACTGCATAAGTGATCAAAACTCTGTCATGTTTTGCTGGGAGGTGAGATGGGGGCCTTCATTTAAATACTATGTTGCGTAGAGGATTGATTTTTACTCATGAACTTTTTGAAACTGCAACAGGATTTTTTAATATCCTTCAGTACATTCCTTACCTTAAACAAGTTGTGTTATTAAACATGGGATCTTCCATGGAAATGTATTTTTTTTAAAGGGTATTAAAGTTATTACTGAGGACTACTAGGTCAACAATATCTACAAGCTGTTTCTATTTAAGTTTTTTGGTCAGTATATTTAAAAAATCAAACAGCAGTGTTTCCCAAACTGAGGATATCTTGAATAGTGCTTCACAGTAACTGTTGTAAATTGTTCACACTATCATCATATACGGTATCTAATGTTTATTTGATTATTTAACTGTACTATAATCTGCCTTAGGCTATGAAAGCATTTCATTAACAATGTTTCAGGTGATCTTTCAAACTGGACTTCTGATGAGTTGCTTCCTTTTTAGAATGGCTTCCGAGTTCCTACCTTTCCACATAATAGTGCTAGACATTTCTGCTTTTAAGCATAGATTGCTCATAAACTCTGTGCATAAACTCTTTATCAGGTTCGATTATTTGGTTAAAGATTCATCAATGATGGAGTGCTCCTAAACCCAATCTTTTCCTTCTAGCCTTTCCAAAAGTTGAAATCCTTTGTTAATACCAAATGCTAGAAACCTCTTTGTTAGAACCGAGCAAACTAGGCCACCTAGTGGGTGTGAGGGACTTAAGGTAGCACTGTCACTCGTAAACTGCAGCCCAGGTCCAGAAAAATACTTGCGCGTCCAAGATGAGGCAGGGCAGTGTTGTTGCATGCACAGATCCACTACTGAATTTGTCCCTCTGACTGTGTTAGAAATGGGCCTTTGTCAAGTCACATAAGTAATTTTGAAAAGGTTAGCTACATGCATAGGTTGGAACATAAATGCTGTGTTATAGATACCAATTTTCTGTAAATTATTGTTATTATGCATTGATCATGACAATAGGAAGAGGTTGAAGCAAAATCTTATCATGAGTTTTTACAACAGAATATTCTATTGAAAGTTGAAAGTCTCCTTCTGAACTTCCCTTTTTAACAAACTTGAAAGTCCTTTATACGTCACTGGAAACTTTTCTTGTTCAGACAGTATTTATTTACTTTTTTTTTTTTTTTTTTTTAACTTTGTAGGCTTTATGCAGTCGGTGGTCGAGATGGAAGTTCTTGTCTTAAGTCAGTAGAATGTTTTGATCCTCATACAAATAAATGGACCCTCTGTGCTCAGATGTCAAAAAGAAGAGGTGGTGTAGGTGTAACCACCTGGAATGGCTTCTTGTATGCAATAGGTGGTCATGATGCCCCAGCATCAAATTTAACATCCAGGCTGTCAGACTGCGTAGAAAGGTAATATCCTTAATACATCTTTACATAAAGTTATTAATGAATGACTGTATTACAAATTGCAGAAGCACATGTGATCCATAAAATAATTAAAAATGACAGTAAATACTTCATAATGCACTGCATTAAGTCTTTGCTGCCAAGTATTTCTGAAATATGCTTTAATTCTCTTCCTCCTCCCCTGCCCCCCCCCCCCGCCCCAAATTGTAAAACTCTTCTTTCCTGTTATCTCCCAACACTTACAGTGATTATTCATCATCCATCTTCTCCTTCTACTAAATTTCTTTATGCTGGGAGATAAGACTTGCTCTCTACCAAAAAAAAGAAAAAACAAAATAAAACACCCCCTACCCCGTCCCCCCAAAAAACCCACCACAAAACAGAGCTGTAGTTTTCAAACTTTCAGTGTCCTAATAGACCCCAAAATACATATTGTGGCCCATACCACTTAACATACGGATGTTGCACTAAAAAGACCCCGGAAAGGTTTGCAGATAGGTGTTGAGGATTTCTCGGCCGGACAAAGGCATGTGAGCAATCCAGCCGTTATGTGGGAACGAAGCATAAGTTTACAAAACGCTGGAGCAGACAAGGACGCTGTGTCCTTGTACGCTGGGAAAAAAGAAGATAAGAAGAGCTTGACAAACAACACCTGGATGCTGAAGAATGAGATAAGTGACTGCTGGACACCTCGTGAAGAAGCTTGCGCAGCCAATAGAGAATAAGATAGTGTCGCGTGAAACGGGGTATTGTACCAATTAGAGTATTGTATAAGGCGCGTGCACAAGCGCATAAGGTATATAACTGTATCAAACGTTGTAGTAAATGGACTTCACTTGATCACATTGGTCTGTGTGTGATGTCCCTCCGCAACAGATAGGAAGCTACATCTTAGGAAATACCACATTTTTACAGGAATACAGGTAATTAGAAGCCCAAGAGAAAGCAATAGGTCCATGTATTTTTTTCTGCATCAATATTCTCTGAAACAAAGTTACAGAACACAACTTTAAGAAATAGGAATCATTTTGTAATGCATTTTGTCCTCACTCTTTAAGTGAGATGAAATTGAGGACCATCAACCTCATGGAAATGGTTCCTTTAAAAAATTACCAGTTTCATAAAACCACACTAAGATTCTGAGTATTTGTTTACCACTATATTTTGGAATAAAAGTTGCTTTTCCCAGATAAATACATTGGTTTATAAATAAATATAAAATAACTTAAATTGAAAAGTAACTTCTATATGTAGCTCACTAATCACCCTATTTTACTACATTATACTTCTATTTGCAGCATGTGCTTCAGGCAATATTTTTACAATACAATTATGCTTGCATGCATTTCTGTAGTACTTTGACTAGAGAACTGCAGATAAAATTGTTAGAGCTCATTATATCTATGCTCTTCATGCAAGCAAATTAAGACTGGTATCTTCCAAACTTGCTTTTAGCAAGTGTGATCTTAGGATGGTCTCTTAGCCAAATAAGTATTTTCTTTGTATGGTTCTTTAGAGTGCTTCAGAGCTCTGTGATTATAGACGCTTACAGCAGAACTGATGTAATCTTAACATCGTCTCTTTCAGTCAGGTTAAAATATGTTCCTTGACATAGGAATAGCATGAACTCTCCTATGTATTTCTCAGTTTGCCTTGTAAAGAATGTTGATATTATTCTAGAATCACATTTAATGTTTTTCATTAAACCATCTGTCTTTTCCTGTGCTGATGCTTCTGATGATACGGAGCTATGATTAAAGAAGTGCTGTAAATTGTCTTAAGGGTTTTGCATTTCCCCCAGAATTTTCACAAACTGGTTTTGGGGTTGGTTGGGTTGGGGTTTTTTTTGGTTTTTTTTAATGGTAATCAAGTAATTCTCTTTAGTACCACACTCAGCTTTAACAGCCTGTGCTTTGACATTTAGTAGTTATCACTTAGAGCAAGCACTTGCTCTACTACAGTGTAGCAGTAGAACTGTTCCTGGAGCGGTACATTTAGACATACAATAAGAAATGTAGTAAGAGCAGCTGTATGTGTATGTTTGTATTACTATGTGGAAAGCAGCACAAAGTAGATATATAGCTAGTACTGACTGTATTACCAGGTGACTAAAGAAACATTTTCAAAGAGAGTATTTGGGGGAGAAAGTCCTTTGAAATTAACACCCAAATCTGTGCTGTCCTAATAATACCTGTTTTCTACTATCTTGAGAGCATCAATTCCAGTACTTTTTTTTTTTTAGTTTTAGAGCATAACACAAATTATCTTTCAGGTATGATCCAAAAACAGATATGTGGACTGCTGTGGCGTCTATGAGCATTAGCAGAGATGCAGTGGGAGTATGCCTTCTTGGTGACAAGCTGTATGCTGTTGGAGGATATGATGGTCAAACATACCTTAATACAGTGGAATCTTATGATCCCCAGACAAATGAATGGACACAGGTATAGTTTCTGATCAGACTATACACTGCTATTTATCTTGTTATTTCAAGTGTGCCTCTTTTTGCAAGAATTCAAATACTCTTCTAAGATGAGAAGCTTTATTAGGCTGTTATCTCTCTCTCTTTTTTTTTTTTTTTCCTGTCTACCATCTTGAGATGATTTATCTTGAACAGACATTTGTTAACTTCTAATAAACTGCCTTCTTTCTTTGGCAAGAGTATAGCTATTTTCTTTGACAATTTCAACTACTGTTAATAAAATATATTGACATGTTCCCCAAACTGTCATAAAAGATTTTGTTTACATGACTTCCTATTCTGAAGATAAATGATAAATGTAGATTAGTTTTAGCTCTGATGTGTCCCTCAGCAAGTTTATCAATTTCTTCAAGGTTTTGGTCATCTTTTCGTAGATGATCCCTTCCTGATGTGAATGCTATGTGCAGTGTGTGCAACTTCCAGGAAGCTTTTTCCAATTTCTCTTTACCCAGCTCAAAAACAAAAAATTAAAAAAAAAATCTTCAATTCATGATCAGAAACCATTACTGTCAATTCAAAGCTTGGTTACTTTTACTTTTTTATAGCTCCAGGAGTATGCCTCTCTGTGGGAAGAGCACACACAAGGACATCCTGGGCAGGCTGTTCTTTGGTATCTACTGCTGTTTGAGATACCCTAAAAGATACCCTACAAGAGATACCCTACAAAAGGCTGGCTGATACAGCACAGAATCTCTGGGAGACCAAGGCCCTCCTGGAGTCCAGTTGCAGGCCAGGATGAATGTCCAAGGTCATCTTAGAACAGCATTAGACACCAGTATTTAGGCAGCTGAATTCTCACCACCTGAATATGCTATCCCAGTAATAGCCCCAAATTGCTAATTCAAAAAGAGAACTGAATTGCTCTCTGTGATAATCTTTGTAACACAGAAAACTGAGCTGTTTCCCCCCACTTCATAGTGCTGCAAGATCTTAAAGCGTAAGTCATCTAGGACGCTCATCAGAGCTTGGGGCCTTCAGTGGCAGTACTGGTAATGACAGCCCATGGCATTATTTGTCCTGCTAAAGAAAAAAAGTGTACCAGAGGAGAGAAACAGTGCTTCTCACTGTTGCATCTAAACAAATCTCGCATGACGTCTAGGTGGTGACCATCTGTATGTACCTTTGTATCCTTAGCCTTGACCCTCTGTATCTCACTGAATCCTGTGATCCCAGTACATAGGATGGTCTTGAACCCATAATGGAGGGATTTGGAAGTCTCTGTGTACCTTCCTTCTGCCTTGTCATGTCAGCAGTCTGTCACCACTTCATCCACACACAACTCAAAAGAGGGTAGTGGGATTTTCTCAGCTGAAGTTTGTCAGAGCCACAGACAGCTCAGGATAAGTCTATTGTTCCTGGAGAAAAAAAGAAATAGGGGAGATGGCACAAACACCCTTTTTGGTCTCCAAGATAAGCTCTATAGCACTTAGTGTGCTATTCACACACATTCCAATACTATGAAGTTTAAAAGGGGAAGCTAAGATGAGTGTTAGAAACTCCCTTCCTCTTTTCAAGTACAACAGAATCTCAGCAGGAAAGGGTCTTGCTAGAAGTAACTTCTGCTTACAAAAAAGGTATAGAGACTGGGAAATTATTCTGATTTCAAGAACACTTAATAGGATTTTATCAAATATTCAAGTAATAAGGAGTGGTTGCCCCTGTCATGTTTAGCATTTTCTGTTTGAGAGAAAAATGCATCCTTTTGTCAACCGTTACTAAGTTGTCAGACTGTCTAGCTCAGGTGTCCAGTTTGTACCATAACAAAGGATTCTATATCCTGTAATACCAAGTAATTGAAATTATCAGTAAGAATTGTTTCATATTCTTGGGGTTTGCTATTCCTTCCTATCATATAAAATATCTTCACCTTTTCGGTGGGTTTGTATCCAAGTTTTGGACCAATTTGCTAATTTTTTTAAGTCACATTAACAGAGCATGGGTGATACTGTCACTCTGCTACAGCTATACAACTGTTATTACAAGCATTAAACTGTCAGTTTTGGGGGAAAAAAAATACTTAAAGCTGACTGCATTTATCTCACAGATGTTGTTGGTTTGGGGTTTTTGTTTTGTTTTACTTTTTTTCTTACAGGTTGCACCATTGTGCTTAGGAAGAGCTGGAGCATGTGTTGTGACTGTAAAACTGTAAATGATTTTTGCTGTGAAGGTGACATTCTCCTCCATAGACTTGGATTCAAGCAAACTACCAGTGCACCAATAAACACCAAGTGCAGGATATCTACAACGGCAAAGTGTTTGGTCTCAAGCTAACATGTACCTGTATTCTTATGGACCAATATCAAGCACTTTTTAAAAAATCATCTTTGTTACCCATATGTTACAAGAATACTGTTTGTAAGAAAATCAGCTGCAACCAGCCAGTTGCCAGCAGAGGACTTCTGTTTAGGAAGTGCTAAGAAATAAGTAAACTCATTAGTGAACTCTCTATAATAATAAATTGTTACAGATCCAGGGCCTTGATGCCCCAAACATGCAGAGGAATGATGCTATAAATGGATATACTTCCACTGATATAATTGAATCTCTCTCTGGGTGAAACAAGTTATAGGATTTGACCCCCATATGTTTAATTTGCCTATAATAAACATGTTTGGCTGTAGGTATCTGAGCTATTAAAATGCAGGCTGACAAACCAATGCAAACCATTGTAAATGGCAGGTGTAATGCCTGCCTTGGAAATGAAGTTGTGTATTTGGTGAATCTTTTGCACTTTTATCATCATTCCTAGTTTAGCAAACTTTTTATTTAACCAAAGCCTTATTTTAAATATTGTCTTACTATGCTAACAGAAATCTGCTATTTAATAATTTCTGCCAGAGATTTTTGACATCCAGTGTATTTTTTGGATTTTCAAAGTTTTTACGTGAGATGCAGAACATCGTACCTTTTTCTCTACTTTGGTTCTTATATTGGCTTTGCTATTTTTAATGAAAAATCTATAAGCATGAGTTACTGGAAGAATTCTAAAGTGTGATTAAAAGTTAACCAATTTAAGTTTAATATTTGCACTTTGGAATTTTTTTAAGCATTCCATTACATCTAGAGTAATTACATTTTTACATGAGGCTTTGCACTAATTTGAAAAGTAATTTTATAAGCTGAAAATGAGACAATTGTCTATCTTTACAGTAAGGTTACTTCAAAATGTAAAGGGGCCGATCCTGCAAGATGCTTAACTGCCACCACTTAAGCATGTTCAGCACCTTACAGGAGAGTTTACGCGTGCCTCACAGGATTATATCAAATTAGTTACCTTATTTAACAGTTGTTGAATTTTTTCAGATACTTTATAATTTGCCTTTCTTGAGCCCTATGCTGTTACACAGAATTGCTTTGAACGGTCTGAATGTTCTCGAAGAGTCTTTTTTTTATTTGCTTTTCTGTGCCTTGTTCCTTATGTTTCAAGAGCAGTAGGTAATACGTGCGTGTTTGTAATGGAAAATGGGGAGATGTGAGCTCGTTGAATGTTTTTCAGAAGTTTGAAGCGTCCGGCACCCAAAGTCTTTGTACGTTTGTAATTTCAAATGTGTTAATGCCGTCGGTGAACTATTTATTGTTTTAAAAGAAATTACTAAGCGGTGAACCTTTGTGATGAAACCGGCACTGTTCGCAATTGAATACAGCTGAACTTAAATGCAGTGGTGTTGCCTTAGCGCCTTTTCTTCTCTAGCTTGCGGTCCATTTCGTGTACCGGTATCCGCGACTTAGGAGGTCTCGTTAGGAAACGCTGTTTTTACCGCTCCTCCGGTGGGGCGGCCGGTTTTGGAAAACCTCCCTTTTCCTTGCAGCTCTTCCCCCCGCCCCGCAGGCCCGCCGGCACTCGCCGCCTCCAGAGCGCCGGGCGCTGCGCCCGCCGCCCGCCCCTGCCCCCTGACAGGGACCCGCCCCTTGCCGGCGGGGGGAGGGGCCTGCTGCCGCCCGGCGCCTCGGGCCCGCCTCCCCATTGGAGGCGGGGCGGGGCCCCGCCCTCCGGCGGTGACGGCTCTGGCCTTCCTCCGCCCTCTCCGTCTCCGGGGTGACAGCGACGCCCTGGGCGGGCGGGGTCCGGCTCTCTGCTCGGCCGGCGGCGCATGCGCAGGGGGGCGCGGCGCGGCGCTGCGCAGCGAGCGGTGGGCGCGATGAAGGTGAGTCTCTTCGGCCGCCGTACGGGCGGACGGGGTCCGCCGGGGAGACCGGGCCCCGGGGTCGAAGGCGGGCGGGGCCGTGGTTCCCGCTCCGCGCTGCACGCTCCGGCTCCGGGGCGTCGAGCGGGGCCCGCCACGGGCGGGCGGTGCTTGCGGCCTGGGGAGGGCAGGGGAGGGGAGCGGGGCGCGGCGGGAAGTGCCCGCTCGTGCTGGCCTCCAGCGAGCGGGAGCCTGACGCCGCGGACCGGGGCTTCCTCAGGGGAGCCAAGGCCGCTCTCGCCGTCCGCCCTGCCACTGGCTCCCGGAACGGGCCGCGGCAGGCTCCGGCAGGGCTGGTTCTTCCCGCGGCAGTTGCCCGTGCCGCCCGAAGCCGTTGCCCCCGTAACGTCTGCCGCCGCCGTGTCGCTGCGCCTGGCGGGGGTGCGAGAAACCCTACTCGGGCAGCGGTTAAACGATGGGGCCAGCAGGAAAGTTTCCTACTCGAACCCCTTAGGGGGTTTTAAGTTTCTGCGTTACAGTACAGCGAGAGCATGAAGAGCTGGAGCTTGCCTGCGCTCCCATAATGATTTTCTTGATCGTTGGTTTGTTACAGATTTTATTAAATTTTTTTTCAACATCAAACATGGTTGTCCAATGTTCTTTGTGCTTATGGTATGTGGTGCTCATAATTTTACGCTTTTTGTGAGTAAAGCGCAAATTCAGTGTGAAGAATGCCTCAGTTCACATTCACCCAAAAGAAGGGATGGGGGACCTTTGGCAAAGAATTGATTAAGCCTGCCAGGCGTTTGGTGGGCACCAGATGTTGGTGTTTAGCTGATGGTGTGGGAGGGGGAAAGTCCTGATAGCATGCGGTGAAAGTTGTGGGCTTTATCTTACACCTAACTCATAGAAAAATCTTTGTAGGTAGTCCACAAGGAAAAGGAATTTGAGAAACTTTTCCTAGTGGGAAGTCGGAATCTCTTTTTATGGTTGAGTAGCTTTCTTGGCCTTTAAGACCCAACAATTCAGAGAGGACAAAATAGTTATATGTCTTTAAAACTGTAGATGTTAAGCCTTCTGCTTTCTGGTCCCAGATTTTTCCTTGAAAGTTAGAGAACTAAATATTCTCGTCTTTGGACGTGAAGGGGAGAGTCTCATGCAGGTTTTTTTTTCCAGTGAGTCTGTAAGAGAAAAAATAATGCTCATGACAGAGTCACAGTGGTTCTCAATACTGACACCCAGCAGTGGAAATTTCAAATTTTTCAGGACAAACCAAAAGACTTTTCTGTGGAATTTTGGTACTTTGGTGCATTAGAATCACCCAGAATTTGCGTTTGAGGGTTGGGGTTTTTTTCGTCCACAGTACTCATAGTTGTTAACACATTAGGAAGTTCTTTATTGTTACATGCTTATAACTTTAAGATATGTTATTTCCCCCCTTTTTTTTTTTTTTTTTGTCTCCCAGCAAGTATTCAGTCTACTAGAAAAAGCTTGGTCTGGTTCACCTGTGCAGTTTGCTTGGCAGAAAACTTTGGGAAATTTCCTTGCTGTAACAGGGTAAGATTACAAATATTTATTGCATTTGTCCATAGAAATCACTGATGAAGAAAGGGAATTATTCTATATGTTGAATCTTTTTTAGAGGTGATCGTGCTGTGAAAATTTTTGATCGTCATGGTCAGAAGAGAAATGAAATCAGCTTACCAGGGTAGGTATTAAGATGGGTTTAAATTATTTTCTTTGTTGTTTTCTTTAAAATTGCTTCTCTTCCGGTCAGGTGCTTATACAATGTGAGAACTTACGCAGAAGGAGATACTATCTCTGATGAACATACCTGGAAAAGAAGACAAACTGATGAGCATGTATGGGATCTGTGACAGCAAAAGCTGAACTCATAGTAAGCTATCAAGGGTAGTAAAAAAAATATATTCTCCTACCTGAGGCACTACTTATTAGTAATAAGCTTAATCTACTTCATTAAAATGTTAGAAAAAGATCTATCGTATTAAAAGAGAACATAATGAGGTTGTAGACAATATATCGGTGTCATGCTGATTGTGACCATATTCTTGCTACTGTCAGTTTTCTAGCAGTTTGTTATCATAGCCTTACTGAGGAAAGATACCCTTTTGGTTTAGTGCTTTTGCTTATGTCGCTGGCATAATGTATACATTGGCATTTTTACTTTAGATAGAGAGTGTACTTCTGAAGTGAATCTCGCTGTTTTTCTTGCTTATCACAATTTGGTTCACATCAGAGAGTGATGGTGGAGCGTATGAACTGGATTCCTTTCAGGTGAAATTTAAATAGTGGTGTGCTTTGGAAGATGCAGTCTAACTGCTAAAAGGCAATCAGTCCATAGGAACAGCCTAGATGTGGCCCAGAGGAAACCTCCCTAGGTGTAAACACTGTGACATCAGGTCATCATACCATTTTGTTCTATAAATCTACTTTTATTGGGCACCATTACTACCTCATGTAGCAGTAGTTTCATTTGCGTACTCCTCATTTCTTTTTAGTATTTTACCTGCTCTTAGCTTAAGTATTCATGCAAATTCCTGATTTTTTTATTTTATTTCTAACAACCTGATGCATTTTGATTAAGGTAGAGCCCTTAGTCAAGGCAAAACTCCCACTAAGGCTTTAAATCTGAATCCTCTAATCTAGAAGTCTGACTTTCATTTCTAGAATGTCACTTACATATCCCTGTATCGTTGGTAGATATAAGCCAAAATCACTTAGCTCCCCATTTTAGAAATACATTTTTTTTGCAGTTCATGGTAGTTGCCACCTTGCACCAAACCAAGAGATGCATTTCTCATTGTCTTTACCAGACTCGCTTGTATCTTACTGACCATTGCATCTTGCTGTCTCATTTCAAAATCCTGTTCTGGTTAGCTGCCATTCATAATGTGGGCTGGCTATGTCAGTGTCTTTTGCTTGGTAGTATCCATGGCCCAGCTCATTCTGTGCTGTATTTTGCACAATGTATGATAAATGCTTGTTCTCTCCAGCAAACTGCCAAAACTGAGGAAAGCTGTGTGGAATCAGTGGTGAACTCTGAGAAAAGCTTGTGTTGGTCTGGGGATCCTCTACTGTGGTGGGCTGGTGAGGGTGGTGTGACGGGGAGTCTGCCTTACTGATGGACACCGATAGTACTACCTTATTAATGGACAGACATGACCCTTTCCTTCAGGGAAACATATAAACCAGTTTTAAAATAATGTGTTCTCAGGGCAAGGCAAAGAGGAGAAAAAAATTGTATAACCACCACATATTCTAAAGGCTTGTTGACATAATTAACATCTGCTTGTAGTAGTTTGAATAGTACTGACTTTTTGAGCACCCCCCCCCCCAGCAAATCATCTACCTAGATTAGGTAGTTCTTTTGAATTCTTATTTCCAACCTTTTGCTGTGATTGAAGAATAAATTCTCTCTAATTATACTATTAGAATAAAATTCAATTTTTGTGATATACCGTTTAAACAGAAACAAGTGTGCTTATGTGGAGGTTCTCCCCCTCAGGCCAAACTTTGCTTCTTCATTTGCTGGCTAACTGTTAACCAACTGCAATTGTTAACTGCTAGACCTCTCCTTGCTTAAGAATGGAGTTCAGAATGTCAAATATTCTCTACTGTAATAGTTGATGTTATAAGCATCTTCTTACCATTATGTTGATAGATTTTGTTTTGTTTACTAGTTGTCAGTCTGCGTTTTTCCCTATTTTTTTCTTTTTGTCCTTGTTATTCCTGATCTTCTGATGTTCTGATTGGCTGTTAATTATTCATGGGCATGTTTTGGGAACAGACCATACTTATTTGCTAGAATAAATTGCTAAGGTTTTAAAAAGAGAGGGGAAACTGGAACTGAAGGCTTACTGAATTAGTTTACAGCAATGTATGTTGCAGTAGGACACATATGAAATTGCTTGCATTAGGAGTTTTCATTTGAGTGGTAATGAGAGTGAAATTTTTCAGAGATACCTTTTTAACCTGAAACTATCAACTTATCTAGAAAGAAAAGAGCAGTGTCAGACAGCATAGGTTCTTAGTCTGCAGTATATGATGCTTTAAATGTGTTGTAAACAGCACTGTTTCCAATTCACTAGAGACCTGTGGGTAAGTCTGTTGTCCTCTTCATTCTGGGAACTATTTGCAAGTAGAGGTTTTTCCCTGCTTCTGCATAGGTTTCTTGTCCAAGTTCATTATGCTTGTTGAACTATGAGAAGAATAATCGCAACACTGAATAGCTTCCTTACAGGGGATTTTCACTGTCTCTTGAAAATCAAGGTGGCAGTATTTCAAGTACTACAATGTAGGTAGCCATCTCTTTTTTATGACCTTCCTTTCAGCCTCTGTCATTTCGATGAGATTGGAGTAAGGGTGTGGTTGCTATAAAAGTACACTTTACAGATAAATCTGCGATCTGTCACGGGTTTGCTTGGGAGGAGAAAGTAAGGACTGGGACTTCAGCTGAATAATTCTGGCTGTTTCTGTACAATTACAAGCGTATTTTCACATTATTAGTGAAAGTTTGTTTTTTTTCTTCAGTAATTGTGTTGCTATGGACTGGGATAAGGATGGAGATACTTTAGCAATAATCACAGACAAATCTAGTGCCGTAATTCTGTGGGATGCGAACACAAACAAAACAAGCCAAGTAGACAGTGGCATGAGGTAAGAACATTTTTTTTTTTTTAAAGCGTGTATTTGAAGGCTTGGACCACTGTGACTTGTTGATGTGGAGGATATACTGCAAAGATCATCTTGTTATTGGAGTCTTCATAGCACATACACTGTTAAACTAATATGCTACAGTTTGTTGCTAAATTCTTTTTGGTAAGATTTGCTGGTTTTGAAGTGTTTGTTGTGGGTGGGGGTTTGGGGGTTGGTAGGGGATTTGTTTCTTTTTTAATTGCCAACAATGCCAAAGTCTCCAGAGAGCTTCTCTTCAATATTTGCACTCTGTGGTAGCAACAAGGATGGGTAAATTTTTTGTGTATCTGCACCAGCTACACTTTCTCCGAAGTACTTCACACAAGTGAAAAGGAGTCTAAAAGTAAGGGAAGTGATTTAAGTGGTGCTAGGATTTTTTCCCCTTAGATTTATAAGGGGACTAAAATGCTATTCACAAAGCAGACTGGTTTAGGATGGGAGGAGATATCTGAGGTGATCCTACTCTAAGGTTCAAATACCTACCTTTCTGAATTTGGCCACAGACTTAAAACCCTCCTGAGGCCTACATAACAGTCAGGCATTGGGTTCACAAATAAGCTTGGTTTAACAATTAAACTTGTAGCTTCTTTGAATTTATTCCACTAAACTGTTGCCCTCTACATAAACATTCTGTCTGTAGAAAAGAGTGTGGAAACAAATCTGACCCATGTTTGTTAGGGCACTCACCTGAGCAGAGAAACGGCTAATTTTGGATACTGCTGCTATTTTATTTACTTGAGTTGAGACAAAAACTCCTTCTGATTTAACTCTTCATTTCTAAATTTCCTTTGTGTATGTTTTGGGGGGTTTTGGGGGGTTTTGTTGTTGTGGGTTTTTTTGGGTTTTTTGGGTTTTTTTAAGTAGTAAAAGATACCAAAATGGGAGTGGTTTATCCATTAAATCAAAAAAATTCAATTCAGCTGGAAGAACTGAGGGGTGGGGGTTATGTTGGTTTCCATAAAGGTGGGGTTTTTCCCTGATTTATGTTGAAAACCCCATGTCTGGAATATGGAAGTATTCCATATTTCGATTAACATGTACACTTGTGCTTTATAAAATTCATTTGGAATATTGGATACTTGATTATGGGATATTTCCATATGTTACAGCCTGGTATCCTATATGTGTATGTTGAAACTGAACTTAAACTGTACTGAAACAATAAATAACTTCTATACAAGTTATTCCACTACTGAAAGAGTAAAAGAATTGTCACTTTGCACAAAATACAGTGACTTAACCTATACGTGATTCAATGAAGTTATGTTTTGAAGATTGTTGGTAGAATGTTAAATCACATGTTAGAAAACAGTTTCAAAACAAGTAAATGATTGTACATACAAATGAGAAATTTAAAGTGATTACTTCTTCCTACTGACTAATCAATTATATGTAGCATTGTATAGGCATCTTGTTTAGGTAATTGTGGATTAATGAGTTATTTCTTAGTCATTACATTTTTGTCATTATTAGTTATTACATATTATCAACAATATGCCTTTTTTAGCACAGATATTATAATGATTATTGTTTATAATCTTCTTTTCTGGTGGAATACATCAACTTTGACGTTAAATTTTTTTTTTAATGTTTTTCCAAGTAGGGGTTTGGGGTTTTTTAATAGGTCAATTTTAAACTATAGCTATTTATGTAATCAAAGCAATTTGTGAAGATGTATATATATGTTATATTATGTGAAGGAATAGACCATATTGTACCTCCTTTTCATGTGCGAACAAATATTTGGGGGGGGAAAGAGTAACTTGCCAGTATGCAAGCAAAAAAGAGCATAGAAGGTACATATCGGAATGGAGTATGCAGTTATTGCAGTTCCTTCACGATCTTTCTCTCTAATATCTGAGGGAAATTGCTTACTGGAGGCAGTCTCGCTAGAACAGTATATATCAATTTAAGTGCCTAATCCTTCTTGTGTCACAACGTTATTGCTTAAGCAGAATAAGCACTAAGACATATAAAAGCTGTGATAACCACGCTTTTCTGGTATCCTCCTCTTTTTGAAATTAGAAAAGCACAAACAAAACCCTCCAAATATATATTGGAGGTCATTTTATGTGTCAATATCTGAAATCTGTTTCAAATTGCTATTGCATGCTTACAGTAAAATTTAAAAAGATGGGAAAGGCATTGATGGGAATAACTGCACTAATTAGAAAATTCTGATTAAAATTGTTTTGCTTAAGAGGCTTTTCTTTTTTAAATGTGATGTATAATATTTAGCAATGTACCCTTAAATATACACCAAAATAGGCCTTGGTGTATCTGAAACTTCAAGTTAAAATGGTTCTTTCTAACTCACTACATTGACTAGTACTAAACCTATTCTCTTGGAGTTGGCTGAATTCATAGGATTATTGAAGGGAAAAAAAACAATGCAGAAAGTGACTGGAACATTTCACGTACCTTCATGGTATCTTTGAGTGTTTTTTAAAGCTGCATAATTGTCCAAATTACCCATGATTCCATCAAAGATTGTTGATGTTTGCCGACACATTTCCATTTGTACAGGTCTTATTACATTACCTCATACCTACCTTTATTACTTTCACTATATCATGCACACTTAAGTAATTCTGATACTTGTTGTAGAGAACATTTGCTTAATTTAAAAATTTTGCTTGGTCTGTGTGATTTCATAGAACTTCAAAACAAATATGCAAAATGTTTTTATATGTAAGCACATGAAAGGAATCTCTACGATACAAAGTAAAATTTTTCTTTATTTTAGGGATGCAATGTCTTTCTTATTATGGTCTCGAGTTGGGACTTTACTTGCTGTTGGAACAACAAAGGGAAACTTACTTATATATAACCGTCAGACTTCTCGCAAGATTCCTGTTCTTGGTATGCATTGGTTTGAAACTAAGCTTGCACATGTGAAAGTGGAACTTTGCTAATATACTTAGATTCCTTTTTAGTTCTGTATATGAACATGCAAGTCAAAAACGTCCTCATACTGAACTTGCACTGTTTTGTTGCACTTACCAGAGTATTTGTGTAGTATAGTAAGTTAAAAATATATATACACACATACCTGGTACTGCCTCATGGGAAACTTGTGTTATCTTTCTTGAAAAGGATTTGTGTGGTTGTTCTTGTTACTTTTTCCTACCTGCTTAGAGTACCTCTCGGCAGAAGGGTTAAGGATATAGCACAGTCCCTAGAAATTTGATGCAAAGAAATGGAAGAACAGGGGCCGTGCAAGTTCCCGTAAGGTCAAAAGACTCCCATCTGGGAGTAGATTATTTTTTTTTCCTAATTACTCTTGAATTTGTAATTGCTCTAATAAGTTGTTTCACATTCTGACAATCTGTGTTTGAGTGGCCAAATAGAGCATATTTCCATCCGAGATTTTTTTTGTGGTTGTGTTCGTGTTGTATAAGTTTGTTTCTTTTTCAGGTAAGCACACTAAGCGGATTACTTGTGGTTGTTGGAGTACTGAAAACCTTCTGGCTCTAGGCGGTGAAGACAAAATGATTACTATAAGCAATCAGGAAGGGGATACTATAAGACAGGTAGTATTTGTAACCCCTATTTGAATTTCAGGCATACATTAATACTACTGGTTTCCAAGAAAGCTGGGACCTATAGGAGCCTTTTCAATCCTGCTGCTTTCCAGGACAAGGAGCCTTTCGGAAACCTCATGTGGGATGAGGGTGTATCTAAACATCTGAGCCTCTGTATTATGCAGTGTGATTTATATTAGAGTCTCTGCAATTCTGCTGTGGTCCTGCCTAAACATGTTTCTCTCATCCTTGATCCTGATCTGTATCTGTTACAAGAGAATCCTATGAGTGCAGTCTTAGGCTGACTTCCCCAGTAGCAGCGCAGGACAGCTCTCACATGACTTTTTTATAAGGTCTTTAGGAACTACTTTTAGTGTTGGTTTTGCTTTAGATTGGTTAAACAAAGATCTCGCCTCTGATGTGCAAGGATTACTCCTAGACTGGACCTCCATTGCATTATTGAGAGGCTGATTCCAGTGTTTCCTCCAGGTAGACTCAGATTAGCTAATCAAGCTTTCTGTTTGTTTACATGCATCACAGTCCTTCTGAGCAATGTTGGTTGCTGCATAATACACAAATTAATATAATTCACTTTTTTAACTTTAATGGACAGTGTTTCACTCAAGATTTTCAAAAAACCAAATCTTTCATAGTTCATTTTATATGCTTCCATCTGTGTGTCTGAAGATCACAACTGGAGAAGAATACCCTAATAAATTTGTTATGGTATGTTTGTGCTTTAAACTAGCTGGCTTAGGTAGTAAAAGCAGTGTAGCTGAGACAACAGAGACCTAAGCAAGGCTTGCTTATGAGGTTTTATAACCTCATATTGACTACAAAAGCAACTAGATTGCTATCACTGCCTAAACCAGATCAGGTATGTCCATATCAAAATGCATTGTTAGATATTTAACTTGTATGCCTTATTCTTGGTCTTCCTTCTTTGAATTTGCATTGGAGTGACCATGTTTGTGCTGCTTCATTTAGCACTGTCTGTATAATATTGTCTTGCAAGTCTTCTTCCTCATCTGGATCTTTCCTTCTCTATTTGGATTTGTATTTCTGTTTCCTAGATATTTTTTGAGTATATTCCGTGATAACATGTCATTATGATCCAAACTGAGGTCATGTTTTCTCCAATTTTTTTCTTAGTTTTGGCAGTAACAACTCTGTCTATCCTTAACACTAAAATGTACAGGGCAGGAATAATGCAATTATTTCTCATCAGTATTTGCTACATTAACTGTTGATTTCTCAATCTGAACTTCTTTCTTGCAGACCTCAGTGAGCTCAGATCCCAGTGATATGCAGTTCTCAGTTATGAAGACTGATGAAAGAATATCAACCAGGGAAAGCACAGTAAGAAGTCAATACAAAATACTGCAAAAAGTGTTAATCTGATGTTTCAGGGTTTCTGCTGGCAACCAGTATGGGCCAGGAAGCAATTTGTTCTTCCTTAACTTAAAATTTGGTGTTGAAGATATTTTTTTTTCTTTTCCAAAACTTTCCTTTAAAGTAAAGCCATACCCCTTTATTGGTTAAGGATGTGTTCATGAAAAGCACAGTGGTTAGCGATATTACAGAAAACAGAGCAGTTTTGCAGTGGTAGTTATCATAATAGATGGAGACATGTGCAGGGACTTAAAGAAATACATACAATATAAATATACAACAGTATATTCAGTGTGGCAGATGGAACTGGAGCAGGATTGTCAAAATTGCAGAGGTGCTGCCTTTCAGAAGACAGATTTTCAGCTGTCATTTTTGGGAACAGATCACTGTGCTCTCAGTTTTCATCTTAGGCAAACCTGAGCATCTATGAGACTAAAAGCCCTGGTGTCAGCCTTCTTGTGTGAGCATTATCCTGTGTCTGTCTAAATGGCTACGGTTTTATTGTCTTCATCTTTCTTGATAGAATTGAAGTCCATCACATCAGTCAATGGCGAAGTACAGAAAAATGGGGTAATGATAACTATTAGCAGAGCATATTATTAAATGATCAGCAATGAAATACAAGATACAGAAAATCCATGAATAGTAAGGTGGTACTGTGTTAGAATTTGTCCAGATCTATACCCTTATACAACATAATTAAATTCTCACAGATTTGATCTATGGAGTATAGGTGTCAAGAAAGACTTTCTCTCCATGTTTACATTGACAACGACCTGTAAGAGTTTTTTGCCTCTCTGCATGGAGTGAAATGTTATCTACTTCCTAGGAAAATTTAATTAACAGATATTTTGAAAATGCAGGAACTGAGGACTTCAGCCTCAATTTGTTCTGTTGCTTCCTGGGTCATGCAATAGCCTAGGCTTTGCAGGTTTTTATTACAGCTCTCAAGTTTGCTGTAAAATGTTAGGGAACATTCTGTAACTCTGTAGTTCTTGTTTGTGCTTAGATGGTCTGTCAGCAGCTCTAAACCACATAGCATTTATTTTCTACATGTCTGTTGTTATCCGGTAGGCTTGGCTTTATAACAATCACTTCTAGGCTGTTAGTTGTGACATCAGAAAAAAACACCCTACAAGTTGGATCAAAATAAGTAGTACTAGAGTTAACATCTTGCCCTGCAACATAAAATAATTCCTGTAATTTCTTAGAAGAGTTTAAGAAATAGTATTTGTTAAATACTTCATCATTAAGCTGCAATGGAATTATAAGCAAACTGTTTTAAAAGGCAGAAAACATACTTTTTATATTTGGGGTAACTTTAGGAATTATACGTCAGAATTGGAGTTTGTAATTCTGGATTAATGGATGTTTAGGTCAACATATGCCTTTTTTCTCAGTTTGAAAATACTAGCTTTGTATTTCATTCTTCCAGCTCTTATTTTAGGAGTAAACCATTGTCTTCTTTTTAGACAAGGAGAGCTGGAACAGAAGATCATGTAAAGTAAATTTGGAAATAGCCCTTCAAAGTATCTTTGTCAAAGAATAAGGTGAAATAAGCTGCTCCTTGCTATTTCTAAAATGAGAGTTTTACTCTTGCCTGACAATAACGCACACTCTAGTAACAAAAATAATCTTTAAAAAAACAACCAAAGTTCAACTTGTCTTCCACTGTGAAGTCCAGCGTCTCTATAGGATTCATCAAATAAAATGCACTCACCTAGACTGATACCAAACTATAAATATTGCATGTCTATTACAAACTGAACATGCTGTTTCTTCTGGAATTGTCTTTCTATCTTTGAAGTCTCAGCAAGTTACTTGAGATAGCAGTGTTGTGATAGGCTTCAACCTCCTACATAAAAATTCAGTGGATCAAACAACACAACGTACTTCAAGTGAGAGTAGTCCAACAGGATAACCCCCTGTGACCTGCCTTTTCCTCTGAGAAAGTGGAGCTGACTTAATGCTTCTGTAGGGAACAAGTTTTGAATTTGAGATGTGTGTTCTGCAGGGCTTGCATTTAGATCTGTGAATCACTGGCTTACAAGGGGAATATCCTGAAAATCTCTTCCACTGTTAATAAAGATTCAGAATTCAGATCCATGAGATTCTCAAGGATTATTGAAAGTCCTAAATCTCATCTTTTACTGAAGATGTAGGGCCTTATTTTAAAGTGATGCCATTCCTACCAAGTTAATTCTTCTTTTCATTCATTGGCAGGTAAGTGTAGTGGTCGGCAAGAAGACTCTCTTTCTTTTTAATTTGAATGATCCTGATAACCCGATTGATCTGAAATTTCAGCAGCCTTATGGCAGTATTGTAACCTACAGATGGTGAGCAGAACTTTCTTAATGAAACATACTAGTATTAACAAGCTGAAGATTTTCCCAGTTGTTTTGATTAATGCTGGAAATGAAATCATATATCCCTTGCTTACACTGGATTTTTCTTGGACGTATTGTAGCCTTTTTAATAATTCCTTTCCAAGCACAAAGAAGTCTACATTTTGTAATCATTTTACTTGACAATTCAATAGCTATAAAAGCAAAATTTTTCAAATATAATCACTGTTGGTATGCTCAGCTTTAGAACACTAATACTGTTGCTGTCCTGACAGTAGATTAAACTGAGGGGTTTATAGGTTGTTTTCTGTTTGGATGAGTAACTGATGAAAGAGTTAGGGGTGGAGTTGTATACTTCAGCTAGTTCGTTGGTTTACAACGTTGTGCAAAGTTCTTGTAGCCTCCCTGCTATGCAGTCCAATTGGTAATGTTCCTTTAAAGAAATCCCAGGCTAGAAGTTTCAACTCTGTACCCAAAAAGTAGCTGTACTGTTTCTATGTCTTTGGATTATGACACCATGTCTTTTAATGCCTGTTCAATCAAAGTAGAATTGATGTTTATCCCTTTACACTACAACTGTCTAAGAAAACCTGTAGCTATATGCTTCTTAATTTATGGCTACATGTCTAACATGCATATCTGGGCTGTTTCCCTTGCAATGATTTCTTTGCAGCTAAGCTGACGAGATATTGTTTGAATTCATCCTTACACTATTTCTGCCTTAACCTCATTATTTCTACTTGACACTATGAAAAGTAAACAGACTATCTATTCACAATCACAGATTGTAGCTTTGGTACTTCCACTGTGTTTGCAGTAGTATGCCTTAAGGGCACAGTGACTGGCATTATTATTTTTAGCATAGCTTCAATGGGACCAAGTCAGCCAGAACCTTGAAATGGAAGTTTCCATCTTCTGGCATGCTTATTCCAATAAAGATACCAGAGGTCTTTCTCCTGGCATCACTGACTGCCATGTATGCAGCTTGCTGAAAGTAAAGTGGCATTATAGGATGTAGAAAAGAGGATAAAGATGACTTATAAATGAACTCTGGGCACAAACATGGTTTTGTTCTTTAAGAATCTTTGGTTGTTTTTCACTTAATCTATTTTATACTATATTGTTCTATATTATATATATAAATTCCCATAATTTGATTATTTTTCCTATTAGAGGGAGGCATTGACAATTGCCCCAGTAGTCTGAAAGAAAACGCATTTTGCATATTGCATAAATAGATCTCTTTTCTTAATTGTTTTTTTGTAACAGGTATGGTGATGGCTACATTATGATTGGTTTCTCACGAGGGTGTTTTGTAGTCATTTCTACACACATTCGTGAGATAGGTCAAGAAATCTTTCAAGCTCATAATCATAAGGATAATCTAAGCAGCATTGCTATATCACAGTCATTAAACAAAGCTGCATCATGTGGAGACAATTGGTAAGTGGTAGTTTTATGTATAAAGAATGGAATTCATCTCACATAACTGTAGCTGTTAGGCATCAAAGCTAGGCTCCCTAAGGCTTCAAGGCTCCCTAAGAAGTCAGTGCAGAGAAAGTGAGGTTAATTGTTCTGTGGAACTGCCTCTCTACCTAAAGTTTGGAGAAGCTAATTTTTACCAAAATATCTGCAATTGTATTTAACTTTATTGTAGTTAATTGTAAACAAAAAAAAAAATAATTAGACTTTAATATAGATTATTCCTTTTGATTCTTTCTTTTTCTATGTTACTCAGCTACAAAAATGTCCAGATTTCTTTACTATGATTTATCGAACAATTCATTTAAAGCTGTACTGAGTATGCTGATAGCCTGATATCCTCCTCCCTGGTGTTTGGTCTTACCTGCAATCTAGACAAAATTATAAATGTGCAAGCAATTAAGGAAACTTATAGTTAAAGAGACTGGAGTTTTTCCAAAATATGTTGTGCATATGATAGAATATCACCTTTAGCTCCTTGTCTGCTACTCCCTGATTCTGTGATACCTGAATTCTTCATTGAAAAAGGAGCTGAGTGATAGTAGGAGTCAGACCATTCTGTCTGTCCTCAGTTCTGTATATGACCTTAACAGACTGCTGATTTATGACACTTGCACATCAAGAGTGGTATAAGTATGAGCAAAACATGGTGCAACTTCAAGCACTTCAGCTATTGTACAATAAGTATTATTTCTTGAAGGGGTTCTTTAGCATATATTGAGTAACATTACAGCATAAGTAAACTCTCTGTCCCTTTTTATGTGAAGCAAGATTGAAAGCTAGTTTTTTGCATCTGTGCATTCAAGCGGTGTTTGTCCATCAGGAATGTGTTTTTAACCTAATCTGTATTATACCAGGTCAAAAGGGAATAACAGTGTGTGTTTCCCACCTCTGAGTTCTTTCAAATTGGATTTGTGCCTTTTCCTCAAATTTCCATTCTCTGAACAAATCTTTTTGTACAGTGATAGTGATATACCATTTAGAGTGTTGGATAACAATGAGTGTGTGTTGCTCTTTAGGAAAAGGAAGGCATTTTGCATTTGGAGTTTATTTTTTCTCCATTAGGCTGTCTTGATTGGGTTGAGTTTTTTCTCTTTATGATGACTGAGATTTATATTAGTGAGAATGACTGTTTATTTTTGTTTTAGCATTAAAATCCATGATCTGTCAGACCTGAGAGAAATGTATGCCATAATAAACTTGGATGATGAAAACAAAGGTATGTTAACAGTCTCCGTGAGGATAGAAATTTTTACAAATTAAGTAAAACAGAATTTTGATGGTGACTCCATTTACATGAGTGAAAGTACTGTTGTTGGAAAAACTGTGTAAATGTAGAATTTATCACAAATTCCTTCTTTCCCAACTTGTATTTATTAGGGGACCCATAGCAAATTGGGAACATATTTTATTTTGTCTGTTCAAAGTATAGAGAAGTACAGCTCTCAGAATATTCAATCAGTTAGTGTTTTGGGTTTTTGAGTCTGTAATACAGTATATTCAGATTACTAAAATAATATACTTAACTGGTTTCTGCTTTTTCCCATATTTTCTCTGGTGGGTTTTTTTGTGCTTTTCAGCATCTCTTGTACTGACGTACGATACTCAATCTTTTCTCATCCTGATATATAGGATTTGTGCCTGTGGCTTCCAGAACATTGTTACAAGACTATGTTCTTGGGTAATGAGTTACCACCATTATCTTCTTTTGTAATGTCTGTAAATACTTCAGTTATTATCAAGTCTTCACTCTTAGGAAAATGGTAAATTAGTAAGTTATAGGTTTGGTTTGATTGATGCTGGTTAATCTTGAATTATATTAATTGGTTATGTTTGAGTACATTAGTACATATATACCTAGGTATGAATTCCTACCATTTTCACATTTTAAAGTAAAATAGTTGGTTGGTTTTTTGGGGTTTTTGTTTTTGTTTTTTTCAAAAACTTGTGAATGTTTTAGGTGTAGATCAGCTGGCTTGGACAGATGATGGACAGTTGTTGGCAGTATCTACACGAAGAGGATCCCTCCATGTTTTCTTGACAAAGCTTCCAATCCTTGGACATGCTTGCAGTACGCGGATTGCATACCTCACTTCTCTTCTTGAAGTTACTATAGCCAATCATGTGGAGAGAGTATGATAACCTCTTCCTTTTAAACTTCATTTAGATATAACTAAAGTAAGTATTAGTAGTGGATGAAAATGGTTTTGGTTTATTTTGTTTTGTTTTCTTACAGGAGCTACCAGTCACAGTCTCTGTTGAAGTAGAGCCCAGTTTTGTTGCTATTGGTGTTTATCATTTGGCTGTAGGAATGAACAATCGGGCTTGGTTTTATGCACTTGGAGAGAATAGTAAGCATAAATTTAGTTCTCTTAAAACTACTGCATCATTGTGCCTTTATTAATTCGGTATTGTGTTTAGCAGTTCTGGACATTCCACATTGTACAATAACAACTTGAATTGCCGTATGGTCCTGTTAAGACCAGATAATGATCTTCACAAACTGAAGCAGTTATGACAAAGCATTGTAAATAATAGAAGTAAAACTTCACATTCAAGGTATTGGTAATGAAATGTAGAACATTTCTTTTGGGTTTTTTTCACATCATGTTGTTAACCAATGAAGGACTTCTAGGCTTTTGAGACATTATTTGACGGTGTCTTTAAATACTAAGTTTGGCAAAGTACCTAGGGACTATATGATCAGAGGGTTTAAATTCTCAGTTTGGTAGATGTTCATATTGTTTGCATGGGGTAAGGTAAAAACTGGTTATGCTATGTCCAAATTTTAGACAGTGGATTTAAAGCTTTCATGTGTCTCTAAGCATCACCTTTTTTGACTAATAATAAATTAATCAAAACTGTAAGAACACTAGTCAGAGTTGCATAGAAAAACAGTTTCTCTTGTACTTTCTACTCAGTTCTCTGCTAAGAAGAAAGTCTCTGTACATGTGACTTGTCCCCTCTGCTTAGTTGTGAGTTTTTCACATCTAGTTACTCAGCTGCAAATTTAGATGTTGATGAGCGAAGACCTATACGAAAATCAAAAATTTTTAGCTTTTCTTTTCTGTTTGAATTCTTTAGATGTAAAAAAGCTTAAAGATGTGGAGTACCTCGGGACAGTAGCAAGTATGCACCTTAATTCTGATTATGCCGCTGCTCTCTTTGAGGGTAAAGTCCAGTTGCATATGGTAAGAGCTCTGGCAATTTGGAGTGCTGAACTAATGAGTTGATCTGAGCTGAAGAAGTTAATGTAACTTTAAAAATGAGAGAAAATTGAGTGATCTTCAGTTAATGGAGATAAAAACTAAAAATCTTTTAGAATTTTTTTGCTGGCTAATTAAAACATAAAGCTGAGTTCCTGTAGACTTTAGAAACATAACCTAGTTTAGAACAGGTGAAGAAAAAGTGTTTTCTTGTGAACTATTTAACAAGTTTTAGTTTAGAAGTCTCTGTGGGAATTTGACAGAAGCAGATGCTGGGTTTTTAAAGGATGCACCTGCAAGTTTGTTTTCATCTCATTTCCTTACATTTTGATACAGGCAAAACTTTGATACCTCATTGTTAACAGTGGAGTTTTTCAGTTCATTCTATTCTTTATATTTAGATAGAAAGTGAAGGTTTGGATGCTCAGGAAGAACGAGAAACTCGACTCTTCCCAGCAGATGATGATAAATACCGAATTTTGTGCCATGCTTTAACTAGTGACTTCCTCATATATGGTACAGATGTGAGTATTACTTCTGTTTTTAAAGATTTTTTTAGATGGAATATATTTCTATCTGGATTATTAATCATACTTTTAGCAAAAAAATTGTGCTTCTGAGAAGTTTACAGTGGATTATTTTCTATGCAAGGATTTTATGCAAATACAGTCAAAATTGCATCCAACTTCCTTTACTGTTGCATTTATATGAGAAGCAGAGAAATTTTTTTAGGTGTTTCAACAAAGATGGGAATTAGGAGGGCACTGAAGAAGGATGTGAACACATGGATTTTTTTTCCAGAGATTTTCCTATGCATGAGGGGGAGTTTATTTTACTATTTTCTGGCACTGGGAATACAGGCCACATTTGGCATTGTAGTATTGTGCTCTTTGTGATGCAGACTGATGTATTGACCTTCCACAGGAAAGGCAGAATCACTGTCTCCGGTGTTATTACTGGTTTATTAACTTGAGTGGTTTTGCAGCAGTTGAGGCCTTTCCCAGCTCCTCAGTACCTAAACTGGTACTGGTAAATTTAAAATACTAAATTCAAAACTGATCAATTTGATATGTGCAAATTTTACAATTGACTTCAAAGCCACCTTTTACTTTGAGTGTTGTTCTTTGTGCAACACTGATTGAAATACAGCATTAATCACAAATCAGTTTGCTTTTCTCTCCTGAATTAGGTACATGTGTTCTTAAGAATGTGTGGTTCTTCCTTGGAGGCAAATTTTTCAGCTTTGTTTGAAAGTTAAGCTTCTGTCAGCAACAAGGCAGGCATTTCCCCTGTTTAGAGAACTGTACAGTAAATACAGCTTGTCTCCACAAAAACCACCTGGAAGTATTTTTCTTTAAACACTCTTCATGCTTAGCAATCTAAGATGGGAGAAACTACAGCCAAGATAATTATCTACTTGCCACTTACTGATGTCATTATTAGCTTTTTCTGTTATTTCTCATTAGACTGGGGTTATCCATTATTTCTACATTGAAGACTGGCAATATGTGAATGAATATCGGCATCCTGTCAGTGTGAGAAAAATTTTCCCAGATCCCAATGGAACCAGATTGGCTTTCATAGATGACAAAAGTGATGGCTTTGTCTATTGTCCAGTAAGTTAGTGTGGGATACCCATACAATTATATTTGCAAGCAGGCTCTTCAACTATATAGTGTTTTTAATAGAGAATGAAGAAGCTTTTGTCACTCCAACATTGATGCTGGTAGAAGAAATTGCCAAGGAGGCTTGAAGATAACTTAATGGTAATGTAAGAAAATAAAATCTGTCATATTAGATCAGGACAATTTCATTATACTAAATTCCTGATCAGTAATTTTCAGAAATGTATGTGTTTGTGTATTCAAATACAAATATTTTAGCCCATTAACAAACACTGCCAGTTTCACTGCCTGTCCCTATACCTTTTTTCTAAGAAAAGTAAATAACATTCATATAATGTGCATTTTCTCCATTTACTTCCCTTCTGAATTAAAACTATTTTGTTATTCAGAATCGCTGCTTTTAAGAAAACTTTTTCTTAATATAATTTTCATATTTCTGCACTATTTATATTCTTTTTATTTTTAATCATAACTGGGATGAATATTTAGTTTGTCTCCTTAGTCACTTGCTAGTAATTTTACTTTTACATTATTTGTAGGTAAATGATAGATTATATGAGATTCCAGACTTCTCACCAACTATTAAAGGAATCCTATGGGAAAACTGGCCAATGGATAAAGGTGTTTTTGTTGCTTTTGATGATGATAAAGTGTACACTTATGTTTTTCATAAGGATGCTATTCAAGGTACTGTAAATGCTTTTAAAAACTTATTCATTATTTTAGTTAATAAAGTAAAACATGTTCTGAGTCTTCATTTGTCTTGAATATTTTCAGAACTGCATATAAAAATAAATAGTACTACAGAAGTTTGAAGTGCAACTGATGAATAGAAAACTAGTTGCTTTGTAGGTTTCTCTAAAGCTTCAACAAGGCATTTTGGTCTTAATTCCCTAAGCTTCTTGCTATTATAATCTTTTGTCTGAAATTTACATGTTGTACTTCAATTGTATTTTGAAATGTTCATGAGAAAATATTAGGATCGGGGTGACAAAACTTGTATTCACTTACACTGTTAACCAAAATTGTAATCATAGCAATTTCTGTATTTGTGACAGAGAAATATTAAGAAATTTACCTACAAACGTTTGGAAAATGACCTTACTAGTTTAGAAGATTTAAGTTATGTATATTTACTTTACTGAAAAATATGCACCACACAGTAGATGGTGACTACCAGAATTAGGAACCTTGAATTAATGCCCTACAAATCTACATTATTTCAGCTGTGACTGCTTGCTACACTTTATACCATGTAGGGATTTTTTAAATGATGTCTTCTTTTCTTCCTGATCTTTGAATCTAGGATCAAAGATTATTTTGGCAGGTGGCACGGAAGTCCCCTTTTCCCATAAACCTTTGTTGTTGTATAATGGAGAATTAACTTGTCAGACTCAGAGTGGAAAAACAAACAATATCTATCTAAGCACTCACAGTTTCCTTGGCAATTTGAAAGACTTTGGACCTAATGAGCTGACACAAATGCTTTCTCAGACTTTAATGTTGAAAAGGTACATCTGTGTTTTAATTATATTGTGTAAATTGTTCTCTTCTGTGCTTATAGCTCAATACAGCATATCCTGATGATTTAAAAATGTCATGCTGAATATTGATAAATTAGATTGATCCATAGGTCCATGTAGCTGTCTATGCAGACCAAGCAAAATAAGTGACCCAGTGGTGCTTTTTTGTTTTTCCACTGTCAAGTAAAAGCTGAAGTAATTTTTTTCAAGACTAATTTGGGGTTCTATGACAGTGGCTCTTCCAAAACTGGCTGAAGGTGCTTCTTCCATACTCCCCTCCCACTGTAATGAAGCAATGCAAAATCAGTATAATGGAAGAATGCCAGAGTAGGGAAAGAAGATGGTTTCCTGAAAAAGTGTGGTAGAAAGAGAACTGTAAGTTATGCATTTGTATTTGTCCTTTCTTCCTGACACAACTCTTTCTCCATGGTTTAGAAACAAATGCTTTTTATGTTTTCCCTACCATAGTATTAGGAAAAAAAGTGTTTAGAGGGAATTTTAGGTATGAGTAATACTAGTTTTAAACGCTTTTTACCTTGTATAGGTTTTCTGAAGCATGGGAGGTGTGCAGACTTCTGAATGACCAGTCTGGTTGGAATGAGCTGGCCAAAGCTTGCTTACATCATATGGAGGTGGATTTTGCAATACGTGTTTATCGGACATTTGGTAATGCTGGGATGGTGATGTCACTAGAGCAAATAAAGGTAAAAATGTAGAGTCCCTTTTAAATAGGAAATAAGGTGATTTAATTCTTCTTTAAGAATTGCTGAATTGTTATTTTTGTGGGGATTTTGTTTATTTTTAAATAGAAGGTGAATTATTTTCAAGGGAGGAGGTATAGAGGAGAAAGTGTCCAAACCACATAACTCTTGCTTGGTTTTGTCTTGAAGTGGTTACAATCTCTACTGGAATGCACAACATTCCTTTCTGCATTTGCTTCAGAGCAGCAGAATATATTCATGTCTTGGGCATTTGGAGACTTTTTTCCCTTTGTTATTTTTAAGAAAATGTTTAAGGCTGCTATTATTTAAAAAAAAAACACCAAACAACAGATTGCAATTATACATCTAAAAGTGTATGTGAAATAGCACCTTAAAAATATAGTTCTGCAAATTGCTGATCTTAGTGTTGGCTGTAGTGACTTTGAGCAACAGTAAGAAAGTGAGGGCTTTTTCTGGTTTGTAGAATCTGATACACATGACTGTAAAATGCAAGGATATTTTGCTTTAATGTGCTTACTAGATTGTTACCTATAACAGTATTTTTTTTTCTTTTGGGCTACTTTTGCACCTATTATGTCTTTTTACAGGGAATAGAAGACCACAACCTTTTAGCAGGACATCTTGCCATGTTTACTAGTGATTTTAATCTGGCTCAGGATCTCTATCTGGCATCCTCCTGTCCTATTGCTGCTCTTGAGGTATTCATTTAAGATGTGTAAATTTTTTTCTGCTGTTTTCATCTCCACCTTAATGTTGGAATATTTTACCTTCTGATAATTCTGCCCATTTGTGGTTTTGGTCTTGCCATTGTGTGACTGACAGACATTCTTTTAGGATGACTCTCTCTCTTTCAAATTGTCAGAATCTTTCTAGAAGACTAGCTCTATATTTGTATTTAGAATAATATAAAGTTCGTATTAGAATTCAGAATTTGATACTTGCATCAGAAAATGTTACTGTTCTTTGTTAATAGATGCGAAAAGACTTGCAACACTGGGACAGTGCACTTCAGCTGGCTAAGCGTTTGGCCCCAGACCAAATCCCTTTCATATCAAAGGAATATGCAATGCAGCTTGAATTCACGTAAGTTCTCCTGTAAAGCTGCTGTATAAGAATATTAAACCAATACTCATGCTCACTAGAACATAGAATTGAGATACTTCAGCTGACTGCATTGCTGAGAGAGGATTCTGTGAGGTCTTGCAGCTATAGTATGAGGAAGAGTAGTTTTGTAAGGAATACTTCATGCTAGAGACATATGTTGCAACTGGTAGGTCCACTATATAATAATATCTTCTGCTAAATAAATACTTCCTTGCAGACAAGTGCTTGGAAAATAAAGTTCACACCATTTAACACTTCTTACATTGGACAAAAGCCTTGCCTTTTGCCTGTGTTTCCTTAAATACCCAGTAGCCTTCATTTTCTTACATATTTTAGGTAGAGGAGTGCCAAAACTCAAGGCTGCCAGTCCCTGAAAGAGATGGTATTAGCCATTTGCCATGATTTTAAAGTCTATGTTATAGCTAATTCTTCCCAGATGAAACCTGGTCTGTTTAATGTGTAAACCAAGAGGAAAAACTCTTATCTATTAATAGAGTTTTTAGACAACTCCTTCCCCCTAGCAGTGCCCCTGGCACTGAGAGAGGACACTTGTTGATCACAGAAAGGAACAGAGGCAGTTGAAGCAATGCAACCAACTGTAACTTCAGTTCTGAATGTACTTAAGAAAAAAAATTGCCTTTGTGTTTATGCTGTGAAAATTCTAAATAATTTTAGAAGGCTAGTTTCATTTATTTTCCAGAAAAATGTGGAAGTAGAGATGGGATTTTTGAGGTGTACTGTGCAGATAGATTCTTTGCCTGTCTTTCAAGGGAGGTTTATTGGTCTCAGTATAATGGAATTGAGTGCCATGACATGTTGTGTTACTGTCCATCTTTTGCATACTTCACATCCTTGTATGTAGTTGTTATATCTAAAGCAAGACGTGCAAGATACATGCATAATGTATGTGGTAGGAAGGTAACCATCACTTCCTATTAAAAATATTCTTCCATGTAACTTCCAGTTTTCTTTTAGGGGTGATTATATTAACGCTCTGGCACATTATGAGAAGGGAATCACTGGAAACAATAAGGTAATTCCTTTTTAGTAATGGTAGCGTTTGTACTATCATACTACACATTAAGTTGTCATGTTTCAGGCTCATTTGAATTCAGGTGTTTTGGTTTTTTTATTCAGCTCTAAATCTATATGACTGTTGCTTTTGGGATAGTAGTCTTTGCACTTCTCTTATTTTTAATATACAGAATTATGCTTTCTCTAGGTATAAAGCAGTATTGCCATTGTATTAACATGGCATAATGAGACTTAGGCTTTTATAATTTGAGCAGTTTCATAATAGATGTGCAAATATCAGAGAAAATACTGCTAGGATTTTCATTGTTATAACAAAAGTCCTAATTATTCCTTCTGTTCTTCTTTACTGAATCATTATATAAAGACAAGCAAGGATTGTATTAGAAACTAAACATCATCTTCAGCAGATCCTCCCTTATTCTGGCATTCTTTCCCCTAATATTTGCAAAATGTCTATTACGAAGCAGCTTAAATGATAATAGGGGAACATAATAGGGCAAATAGCAATGTTTTCTGAATTCAAGCCATTTTGGCTTTATGAAATATCAGCCGTACCACCTTCAAAAAAAAAAAAAAAAAAAAAAGGAAATAATCCTGCTTGTAGTTTCTCTTTTTCTCTACTGTTGGTTTTGGAGGAAAGAAGACAGTAGTACTAAGTTATTTGTAAAACAGATTCTTCTTGTGTATGCTTGGTCTGGACAGATCTTGTAAGTAAAATGTAAAAATTAAAGACAAAGCTTAAGAAGAAAAATAAGCTGAGTTCTTCTAAATAAGTGACAACCGCAGCTAGGCAAGAATTTTGAGACAAAAATTGATTTAACTAAGTCCATGTAATGTTTTGTTAATTTGTTTCAGTGCGTGGTTACTGTGCCTTTTGTGACCTGATATTTCTGATGTATAATGTATAGTTATTGCTTTTCATTTGATTGCCAGTACCAGGAACATGATGAAGCTTGCCTTGCTGGAGTGGCTCAAATGTCCATTCGTATGGGAGATATCCGTCGAGGGGTAAACCAGGCCATTAAACATCCCAGTAGGTTACTAAAAAGAGACTGTGGAGCTATTCTGGAGAGTATGAAGGTATTCAAAAGAGTTAATAAAGCTAAGGCTGAATATGTGAATTCATTAAGCTATTTATTTATTTGTAATCTTAATTTAGAAATTACATTTTAATGGTTTCCAATATTGTAGCAATTTTCAGAAGCTGCTCAGCTGTATGAAAAGGGACAATATTATGACAAGGCAGCATCAGTATACATCCGGTGTAAAAACTGGTAAGTACTGATTTCAGGGAAGTGTTGTATTGGTGCTCTTTGGAAAGGAATGATTCTCTGAATAGCACAAATGTCTCATTGATTATGTTTCATTGATTTTATTGTTCCCTCCCCCAAGCTTAAACAAGAAGAATGTTCTCTCAGAAGCTTATGTTGTTTTAGATATAGTCTTGCTGTAAGTGGGAGATAGTCTTCCTTTTTTCTTTTTTTTTCTGTTATGTTTAACGTTACCTGCAGTTTCAAGTCCTTTGCGTGTGTTACTGTTTATTTCATTAAACTTCTTCAGCTATAAAATACATAGCTGAGACTGAATATTCAGACAGTTGGAAATGCTTCTAAGTTGCTGGTTCAAGTGGAGTTCTGTATCATGAATAATCAAAATTGCTGGCATTATGTTCAATACATTTTTAATTTTTTTAAAGTGAATTTGATTATTGTCAAGTTTGCAGTGGAAAAGTACAACTTACTGAGAGATTTAAGGCCTTAATTCTTGCCTAATTACATTTTATGGACTTCTAATATTAAGAACTGTTTGGAGCAGAGATCAGAAAGACCCCTCCTCTTTCATACGAGTGCTCTAAAAATTGGGTTGGAATATTATGTTCATTTACTAAGGAAAATTTTATTCCATCATAGAAGTGCCAGTGGCATCAGAACAAAGACAACACTTCATTAAGTAGGATAGCTTGTATATAATGGTAGCCTTGATTTGGACAGTGAGAGGTACAAGCTTTGTTTACCCTAGCAGAAGGAGGTTCAGTTTGGGTAGTGCTCTCTTTTTTAGGCAGAGAGGTGAGATTTAAGGTCAGCCTCTCTTCAGTCTCTCATATCGTTGTCTTGAAAGGCCCACTGCTTAGTTTGCTGGCTCTTATAGACTGTGTCACGGTGTGCAACTCCTGAAGCTAGATTTATGGAAGGACTGACATAGTTCTGTGTTCTTACACACTCTGCTGTTATGGATGGCGTCACTCAGAGAATCTGGTTCTAACTGCCTAGAGTCCTCTGTACAACCTGTGGCCTTAAGCACACGGTCACGGGAGTGATCACAACTGCATCTGTACTGGTGGTCTTTTGTACCCTTTTGCACATTCTTTCAGGTTACTGTTTTAATACTGTGCTGCTTCTGTAGATTAATTAGAGAATACTGGAGGTTAAAATTTTTGGTCTCGCACTTCTTATGCTTGCACATTTCAAACTTAAGCTTTAAGTTTGAAACTTACACTTTCAAACTTCCTTCTTTAAGCCTGTATGTTCATGAAGCAGTCTATAATTTCCAGTTCTTATAAAGTGCAGCTTTTTGAAAATATTAAAGTGCCTTCAAAGCTTATACATTATGTTCAGTTACGTCTTTTTTAGCCTCCTTTTCAGTGTTGATATAAATATGCCTGGTTTACTGAAGAAAATTTGAAACCAGATATATTTATTAAATAACTATTTTCATGTATTTCTAGGGCAAAGGTTGGTGAACTTCTTCCTCACGTTTCATCTCCAAAGATTCACCTACAGTATGCAAAGGCCAAAGAAGCAGATGGCAGGTACGTTTGAATGCCTATCTTTTTTTATAAAACATGTTATTATTATTGTTGTTGTTGTTACTGTTATTATACATTACTCTTTTTGTAAAATAAATTAAAAGAGAGACTTTGTTTTGCATTAAATAGCCTTGTGAAAATGGATTCTGAAATATATAAACTTAAGGTGTTCTGTAAAGATTTTAAACATAATCTAAGGACCTTCGACTAGTATCAAAGATGTGTTTCTAATTGATTGTTCTCCTGTCTAAGCATTAATATATTTTTAACAAAAATCATTAAAGTTTTTAAAGTACTGCACCCAATGCAATATTCCTCTTAGCAGAGTATTGAAGTTGCGTTTGTTTCTAATGACTCTTTAGCTGTGATTTTTAAAAGTCATTCAATGGGGGAGTAATCATGAAAGAAAATTTTTCATTCTAGAACCAAATTATTGCAGCATCTTAATGGCTGCACTTGCAAAATATTGAATAATGTGAAATTATTGGCTGAAATGAAAGCCCCAAATAGGTTATATTTAATCACAGAACGTAGTTTCCGCTAGTCCTTACCTGTAAGTAAATGTGCTTCAGAACAATGATGCTTTATAACATGAAACACACCAAAGCTAAGTGTTTGTGATGATGAGACTAGAAAATACTATTTGCATCAATTGCATAGTGTGAGAAAGAAAAAAATTTCTTGATCTTGTTTACAAAACAGAAAAGAAGTCTTATTTTTAAAATTGTACAACTAGTTATCATCTGTTTGGTCTTTATTGTTCTTTCACTCCCAAGTGATTTCAATGGAGCTGATGGAACAGATGATGTTTGCTGATGGAACAGATGAACCACTTTTAAGATATACCAAAAGGGATGCTGGCAGAGTAGGTCAACAGTATTGTAGTAGACATTTTTCTGTTGTCTCTGCCTTTCATTCTCCCAAGACAAAATGAAATAGAGACAAAAAAACATACTAAATGCAGAACAAGGCTGTTATATGCAAACTGAAAGGAAGGTGTCACAGAGTAACCTCTCAGAAATAAAATACTGTTTCTTTCACACCATATTGTAAAGAGTTACTTAAAAATTAGAAAAACTTACATGGAACCATTATTTTGCAGGTACAAGGAAGCTGTGATAGCTTATGAGCATGCAAAACAATGGGACAGTGTAATTCGACTATATTTGGATCACCTTAATAATCCTGAAAAGGCTGTTAATATTGTGAGAGAAACACAGTCTCTTGATGGAGCAAAGATGGTGGCCAGGTAACATTCATATTATGTGGGTTAAAAGAACAAAGGGTGAAAGAGGCCATACCTATTGGAAGTTGGTGAGGCTTGCTAACGTATCAGACTCTGGTTATTGGTACTTGGCCAGTGACTATATATTCCAGCTTATTGATTTGGGTTTGCTAAAATTTGGACAGCTAAGCAGGTACTGGGTTTTTTTTCTTTTTTTTAACTTTCTGATTAAAAATGTATTAACCTGAAGTAATAAATTTGGACAATAATAAAAGTTGCCATGCTGTATTATTTATACTAAGTTAATTTTAGTAACCTATTTAAAATAATCGAGATCTAAAATAAATCAGAAATACGTCATATTTGTATGACACAAAATATATATTCCTAAAACCTATGGTGTATTCATTATGCTAATTAGTACTAAGGTATTAATTTGTTCATTCTGATTAGATTCTTTCTGCAGCTTGGTGACTATGGTTCTGCCATCCAGTTTCTGGTCATGTCCAAGTGCAATAATGAAGCTTTCACATTAGCTCAGCAACACAACAAGATGGAGATTTATGCTGATATCATCAGTGAGTATTCCAGGTTAATGGTTTGTTTGCAATATGTTTTGTTGTTCTTTTAATTGGTTTAGACCAATTTGAAATCATAAAACAAGGCATGTGAAGTTTTGTTTCCCAGCCTTTTCCATTTCCAGTCACCATGGACAGATTTGGCAATCTGTGTCTAATTCAGGCCTACAAGCTAGGCTTTGTTTTCAGCTTAGGTATCTCCCTTGGTCTTCAGTCTAGGTTGTTTTCAAATCTTGCCTGTGCTAGAGCTTTTCCTGCTTATCCATAGAGATAAAGCATTTGTCTAGACTATTTTCTTATGTCCGCTGAGGAATCCCTTTCTTTGACCTTGACATATGTAGCACTGCTTTTCCAAAACTGAGAATTTTACTGGTACAGTTCTTCATTTTTATTCCCTCTTTTCCTTTTTTCATGGTTCTAGCTCTTTTCTTACATGTGAATGTCACTTATCTTTCCTTTTTTTTCCCTTTAAGGGTCTTCGTGGCCTCCTGTTGTCTCAGCGAGAGACAAAAAGGAGACCTTACTGAGAAGCTGACTTTTACCTCAGGCCATCAAGTCAGTCAGTGGCCAGCTTGTCAATTTGCAATAACCTTTATATTTTTCACCTGTGTCAGGCACTACTCTCTGTGGAAACAGTTCCACATACGTTATCTACCAAATTGTCTCATATTTTCAATTAATCTCTTCCTTTAAAAAATGTATTCTTGTTATGAAGGTTATAAAAACTTGGCAACAGCTAGCTTGGTGATGTACTGTTGCAGCTGCTTGTCAAGGTGGCCACTATTGTTCTACTGTTCCTTATGCTTTCTTCCTTCTGTCCAAAATAGGGTGTCTCAAATTGTAATCTAAGTGGGTAGAAAAAGGGTTTAAAACTAACTCTGGAGTAATGGCTGTATTTGTTTTAGACATGTACAGTAAAATGGAGTCTTGGTTAGAAGACTAAGTAGTATTCCCTGCTACCACACGGTTACATTGGTCCTGAGTCTTGCTCTGTATGATACAGATATACTGGCATATTATTAAACTGTGAAAATAATTCAGGTGATAATCTCATAATCACTTGCTCTGGAAAAATTCATTAGTAGGTCATAGTTATGCCATTTTATTATGTCTGTTAAAACAACAGAAATCCCATTATGGTGTAAAACCTATGGAAACAATTTTTTCACTGCATTATTAGCTCCTAATGTCTGACATTTAGTCTGATTAAATAGGAAAAAACTGTATAAGACATAATTTGAGTCTAGCTGGCTTTGGTTTTCTTCGAATGTCAGTAGAAAAAAAACCCTGTAGAATAGGAATTTGTTCCTTCAGTAGGGCCTTTATCTTAATAAGAATACTCTGCAGTGATTGCTATCTATCTGTTGCAGGTTCTGAAAGTACTACCAATGAAGATTATCAGAGCATCGCACTATATTTTGAAGGAGAGAAGAAACATTTTCAGGCGGGAAAGTTTTTCTTGCTGTGTGGTCAATATGGACGGGTCAGTACTTAATGGATAAAACAGTGATAGTTAAACATTCATAGAAACTGTTCAAAATACAGTACTTCAAAATCAGGGATGTTTCACTTTTAAAAAGTGTAAAAAACATAAGTAAACTATTTATATTTACAATTATCTACATTGTATTCTGTGAATTATGCTGCCATACACAACTTTTTCACAGCAGTAGAGGCTCTAGATGGATCAATGGTATACTATTCTCAATGAATCTCTAAATATCATGAACACAGAATTAGAATTTATTTATATTTTATTAGCTTAACCAATGAAGACTTGGTTGCTAGTTAATTCATTTAATACTGTAGCATGCCCTAACTTAAATCTTTTTTTTAAAAAAATAGAAAATACGTTAATTGAAGTACGTCAATTGACACACTTCCTTTTGGTCAGTTACAAATCAGTGAACTGATGCTTATTAAATGTTTGACCTTTGCATACTGAACACATACTGAAAAAATATTACTGATTTTTGCAAATTACAGCAATTGCAGATGACAACACCTTCAGCTGGGCCATAGGGGGGATCCAATGGCACATTAATCATTAATTTCTTGTCATCATATTGCTGTGAACATCTTTCACAGTTAAATGAAGGTATAGACCAGAATTTGGCAAAGACTCAACTCTTCTTTCTTGCAGGAGTATCTGTAAGAGCAGCTGCTACCTCTATAGTGTATGTGGTTATCATTATGGCTGTAAAATACAGTCAAGATAAGTATTCAGTGTGCCACTTGTCTGTCAAAATGCAGAGAGAAATAACTTGATAGAATTTAGGAAAATGCTAATTTCATGTGTCTCAGTTTTGACTTTTCTTTTGTATCATTTTAGGCATTAAAGCACTTTATGAAAAGTCCAAGCACAGAAGATAACTTGGCTATAGAAATGGCAATTGAAACAGTAAGCAACTTCGCTAAAACAAAAAATTCTTCATCTTTTCAAGAAGTTTACCTTCAGTATTGTGACATTTTCCTAGTGTTAGTGAGTGTGTTTGGACAGATTGCAAATAGAAGGAAAACTGTCAGTGAAAGTGGTATCTAAACATTAAAAAAGTAGAAGTTAATACTAACACCAGAGGAAAATGTGTTTTCAGTCTTTCAAAGGAGGGTTTATGAATTCATTCAGATTTTTGTACTTGTGTGTCAGAGACCCCTGAGTTTGGAATTTTCTTTTTTAGCAATAACTATATATGATTTTTCAGTTTTGCTGATTTTTGCAGTCTGCACACTATGGTTAGAGAGGTCAATATGCCTCCATTCTCACTCTCTGTCACACAGTCACAGAATGGTTGAAATTGGAAGGAATCTCTGAAGATCACTTGATCCAACCCCTCTGCTCAAGCAGGGCCACCTAGAGCCAGTTGCCCAGGACTGTGTCCAGATGGCTTTTGAATATCTCCATGGAGGGAGACTCCACAACCTCCCTGAGCAACCTGTGCCAGTGCTTAGTCACCGTCACAGTGAAAAAGTGTTTCATGATGTTCAGATAGAACCTTCTGTGTTTCAGCTGGTGCCCGTTGCCTCTGGTCCTGTCACTGGGCACCACTAAAGAAAGCCCGGCTCCTTCCTCTTTGCACCCTCCCTTCAAGTATTTATATAATTGACAAGATCCTCCCCGAGCCTTCTCCAGTCTCAACAGTCCCAGCTCTCTCAGCCTTTCCTCATGAGAGATGCTCCAGGCCCTTCATCATCTTAGTGGCCCTTTGCTGGACTCTATCCAATATGTCCTTCTCTCTCTTGTACTGGGGAGCCCAGAATTGGACACAGTACTCCAGGTGTGGCCTCACCTGGAATAGAGGGGAACTATCACCCGCCTTGACTTGCTGGCAACACTCCTTCTAATGCAGCCCAGGATACCTTAGCTTTCTTTGCTGCAAGGGCAGATTGGTGACTCATGTTCAGCTTGATGATCCCCAGGTCCTTTTCTGCAAAGCTGCTTTCCAGCTGGGTGGCCCTCAGCATGTACTGGCACATGGGGTTGTTCCTCCCTAGGTGCAGGATTTTGTGCTTCCCATTGCTGAACTTCATGAGGTTCCTGTCTGCCCATTTCTCCAGCCTGTCAAGGACCCTTCAGATGGCAGCACAGCCCTCTGGTATATCAACCACTCCACACAGTTTTGCACCATCAGCAAGCTTGCTAAAGGTGCACTCTGCCCCATCATCCAGATCAGATTGGACCCAGTATTGACCCGTGGAGTACACTGCTAGTTACTGGCCTTCAACTAGACTTTGTATTATTGATCACAACCCTTGGGGCCTGATGATTGAGCCAGTTTTCAGTCTACCTCACTGTCTGCTCATCCAGCCCATACTTCATCAGCTTCTCAATAAGGATGTTATGGGACATAGTGTCAAAAGCCTTTCTGAAGTCAAGGTAGACAATATCCACTGCTCACTGCTCTCAGCAACCCTATCAGGTGGAAGACCAGTTGCAGCATCAGTCTTACTAACACCTTTTTGTTTTCATCCTTATTATCTCAAAAAATCTCCTTTCCATCCCTAAAAAAAGTAGAAATTTGGGATTAAGCAATCTTTGTTTAGTTATTTTGCTCATGATCTCCAAGATTCTGTAGTCATCAGGTCTCCAGCTCATGCTGCACCTCAGTACGTGTGAACCTACTCTGTTTCTTGTGATTCTTTTCTAGACAATATATGCTGAAAACCTGCCTAAGCAGGCCCATTGCCAGCTTCCATCTATGCATCCACTGTGACTTTCACTTTCTGTCATCCAAACCATTCTCATACTGCCTCTGTATCATTGAAGAACCCACAGCTTTGAAAATCTTGCTAGGTATCACTAGAGTACTAGAGTTTTTTCAGACTCTTTTAAAGAGTAGACCTGACTCTGCTTAGAGATAGCACAGCCACTCTTGAGGCCTTCCATCTCACAAAGCTGTTGGCAGGGCTTGTAAGACTGAAGTTTGAGGTGTCTAATGCTTTCCTCTGGATCCAGATGTTTCAGCCCAAATGAATAAACCAAAGGCTATGAAACAGCCCAAAGACTATTGCTGCAGTTGTACCTTATGTATCCTTGTGGGATCTCAACATCTCAGCCATATTTTTGAGACTATCTCTTCAACTGGCCAGATAGTGCTGGCTCTATTCTAGTGACCAGCACTAAATATTCCTCTGAGGCGCAAGTTATGCTGGGTTGATAGACGTAGCTTTGTGACAGCAGGCTTCAACTCATGGTCCCTAGATTCAGACGCCTTCCCAACACTGAAGCAGAGGAACAGTTCATGCTGGTAGAGACCCATTTAGTTACAGTCCTCTGACATAACACATTAAAAAGTAAATATGAACTACTGCATGTCAAAGCTGATGAAACAAGTAATCATCTGGTTTGAACACACAGAACTAAAAGAAAATCATGTTTTAAATCTATCTAGTTGCAGTGGTTTTATGGAAAGCCTCCTTATGAGTATTTTTCCTTTCTCTTTCATAGCATAATTTCTTCTGTCTTTATTTAATAGGTGGGACGGGCAAAAGATGAAGCACTAACAAATCAGCTGATAGACTATCTTATGGGAGAGAGTGATGGCATGCCCAAGGTACTGTATTTTTATCACTGCTATTGTGTCACACTGTGCTACAAGATCTTTTGAGCTTATTTTGTAAAATTAAAAGTTTTGGTAGACAGATTGTGTTTTAGCTCGGTTTCATTAAGGAGCAAGACTTACATGATCACTCTGTAAGTCATTCACCCAGTAACTTCAGTTTCAGAATGATAAGAAAGGCAGTAACTATCCTAGATGTAATCATCTTTTTCCAAGCTTTATGAAAGCAGGTAGTTGGACAGAGGAGATTCAAATTAACGCTCATACTGAGGGAAAGAGACAAAACTTAGCTGTTTGTTCATGCCAGTTAGCCAGCTGGCTGTGGCCTTTCCCAAATGGATACTCAGCATGTGTGTGTCTCAAGACTAGCTACAGGACTGATCTCTTCTTGCAGTGTGGGGCGTTGGTCTAACTGTTGCAGTGGAAGAAAGTAAGGTAGTATATAGGAGATGAAGGACAAAAACCCAAAGATGATCAGGCTACATTAGTTCCTGTATTCACACATCAACATAAGACGTAAAAAGTTGTGGACAGATTTACAAAATTACCAGCTCCCTGTTGATTTCTGAAGGGATTAATGACCACGTTTTAAAAATGAGCTTAGCTCAAAGCTACTCAAAAATGTGCCACTGAGATCACTTGAAAATGTAATGGCTTCATGCGGATGTCCATATGACAGTTAAACCTTATTTGAAAAAAATTATCTTTCTTTTTGGACTTCTTATTATGTAGAAGTATTTAGTTTAAAGTTTGAATTGATTATTCATAGAGTCAGTTTCATCTGCAGGTATAGGCTGTAGTTCTGTAAACTAAAACACAGACTTTCTGTTCTGGGTTGAAGAATAAAATTACATACTTCATTTATGGTAGAAAATTAAAAAAAACCAGGAGGCACATTTCAAGATTTTTGGTGACAGACCTTCCTAACGTGGAAGTTTGATTAACAATAGGATAATAAAATACTGTGGATGCTGATTTTTATGTTTTCACTCATCATTGTCATAGAAAATCTTCTTTGGATCCTTAGAACCTTACATTTTTTTCTTTTATACTATTTAGGAGGTGCTTTGTGAGATAAGAGGTGCTCTGTGCTATAAGGCTTCTTTTAATGTCATATGATCAACTAATAAAAAGTAGAAAGGACCATTACTTTTCTTCCAGGTTTCCTGCTCCTTTGTTAAAAGCAAACCATTCACTGAGTGTAATAAAAGGCTTTTGGCGGACTGGTAGACAATTTCCTCTTTTTCTCTCTTATATATACGGATTTGGAAGTTGGAAGATACTTGCTGACAGATTTTTGTGTATTAGTTGCCAATGCCATAGGTTTGGTAATAAGAGGATCATTCACAAACTAAGCAGAACATAGATTAGATCTGTGCTATTTATACAATACAAGAAGTATATTTTGACCATATTCTGTTGGTATGATTTTTTTTTTCCAAGACAGATTTAAAATGTCCACTGTAAATATTATGTTAGACATCAGAACAGCAGCATTTGAGGTTAAGATGACAAACAGCTCTTTTGCAGAGTGACTACTGATGAGCTGTCTGGTTTCTCTGAGTTTGAGCTGTGGAAAAACAGGCTTCACAGTCTATTTTTTATGTCCATAGAGCTTATGGTACATTCACTCATATTTGGGCTTTTGTTCATGGAACTAAGTGGCTGAGCCACTTCAAGTTTTACTGCCTGTTACAGCAGAGCTTGAATGTGAGCTATGTGGGGCTGCACCCATGTTTTTCTGCTGTGAAAGCCAGACCTCAGGTGTGGACATTGCAGTCTGCAATTAATTCCTTAGTCAAGGAATTTAAGATCTCATACAAACTCACCGTAAATACAGTCAGGTGCAAAATTACATGTAAGGACAAATAAGTTCTGCCATACCGAGGGGAGTAAGGTTTGGTAACAATGAAGAGGACATGGTCTTCATGCAGTAAGTTTATTTCACCCCTAATATTATAGCTGTGGTTTATGATTCTGTTGCGAGATTAGAAATTCTGGCTCTTTCCTCTTTGTATGGTGCCGGGAGATTAAGGGTTTGATATTTTAGACTTTTAGAGACACTGGACAGTGGATAGCCAAGCCAACTTTGCTTTTATAAAATTAATTTAAAAAAACACCACAAAACCCCTCTGTCTATTATTTACCTCTTATTATTTACCTGTAATTTGAAATGTGAACATTAATAAAATTATAAGAGAAGCAAAACATAGTGAAACAAACGAAATTCAGCTGCAAGAGACCAGAAGAGAATGAAGCTGTTGGAGGCATTAGATGAAAAATCTGTGCAGCATCAGTGTAAGCAAAAGTAATTTCATATTTATGCTGAAAATTGGGTGGACAGAAACTGTAGCATCCATTCTTTTTTCTAAGAGCAGCAGCCTAGTCATCTGGTTGAAAGAAGTGCATAGGTCTGGATAAGGGAAGTGAGCTACAGTGTGATCTCCATAGTGAAGAGGTTCTAAAGATTTTAGAAAACACTTGGGAATTTTGTGAATGCCGTAATTGCCATATTTAACGTTGTTTTGAACTTCAATGTAGAGCTTTCTTTTCCTTGTTTAAAAGCTCTCTCTTGTTCTTCTGAATGCTTTAATCCAATCTGCCATAGTCTCTCTCTGTGAGTAACAAAATTTTCCTTTATCAAATCATACATATTTGTTTTAAAAATCTACTTAAAAAACAATTCATCTTTATCCTTATTATGCTATGGAGACAGTGTTCTTGAAATTATCAAGCCAATGGGGTTGTTTTTAGAGAATAGCAGCTTTTATGTGGTAGTATTTTTGTAAAGCTGAAAAGTAAGAGTGAACCTAAAGTAGCCATGCAGCAGAAACTTGCTAATCCTTTCAAGCATTGATCTTCAAACCAGATCATTGCTCACAGCAGCCTGATTGCTTTAAATCTTTCACAGCTAACTATTTTGTGGCATTTTAATGAAGTACCATATTATCAAAATTATTATGCTTACCAAAATTTTGCTACACTATTGTCTGACTAATTATAAACTATTTCTTAATGTGTTATTATGTCAACTGTTGTATTTGTTAACGTTAACATGTAAAGTTTCTTAATTTGTCATGTGTTCCTTTGTAATTTTTCAGGGAGTGTTAACTAGCAAGATTCTGCTGTCTTCTGTGTGCATATTTTCTAAGTACATGTGTTTTAAAAAGCTGAACTAAATTAAAATCATGGCTATCTAAGATCAGTTAGACTGCAATAATAAATTTTTCCAAAGACCTTAGGAAATGTGTTGTCAATTGAAAATTACTTCCTGCATTTTTTGCTTTTAAAATGGCTGACTTTAAAGGTAAGAATATGAAAGTAAAATATGAGACTAATTTTTCTTAAATGCCTTCTACTTTTATATTTTTTTCTACGTATGACTGCCATGCAAGTCATTTAAATATATTAGTTAAGTATAATTAGGGACGTGGCAAATACCATATAAGACCACTGGTTTGTGCTGGGACAGGATCCTTCTCCTGGTGCAGCAGGAGAAAAAGGAGAAGCAGCCTGGGTGGGGAAGAAGTGCAGCCTTCTGTTATCATCAGTGGGTTGACCATCTGTGGTCATTAGGAGGTGTCAGAAATTGGGAAGAATTACATCATAACCTACCATTCATAATAATTTTTGGTTTACCCCACTCAGGGAATAGCAATTTTCCTTTGTAAGGCAGTTTACAGTGGATAAATAATAAGCAGTAATATAAGTAGTTGTAGTTACTTTATTATCCAGATAACTATTTCATTATGGTTAAGTTATGGTTCTTACGATGTTCAACGTTTTGATCATGTGTTACTTAAAATTCTGCTCCATCAATAGTTTAATTACTTTTGGTCACTTAATGTTTTTCCTTATATTGTGAGTTAAAAAGAAGAATTTGACTTGCCTTTTTTCTTTCTGTATGCCAGTCTTTCTCTCTTGCTTTTATTTCAGTGATTTTTTTTTTTGTCATTTTTTTCCTTGCCTCTCAAGTAGGGAGTTAATCTTTTCAGTCATCTTCTTTATAAGGAAATATCTTTATATCTTTCATATTTCTATTCGTTTCAGTTTCTGCTTTTTTTGCTATGTGTTTGAGACTTACATACAAAACCCACACGGTATTCCAGAGAACAGCACAACATCGATTAACACAATTCTTTTTAAAGAAATTTTTATACCATTTTAACATAGAATACACATCGTAAATGTTTGGGTTTACTACTAATATTGCAGAATTAGTTGGCTTGTGGTTTTTGCTAAGCTGTCTATAAAGACACCAGTGTCTATATTTTTTTTCTGATGTGTATATTTAAGTTGGAACCATACCGTTATATACAATATTTCAGCTTAATTTCATCTTGATTTACTAGTTAAAAGATTATCATGTACAAACTTTACTTTTTATTGATCCCATTTTAGAAATCACTGCTAAAGGTATAAAATAGTGACAGTAGCCCAGGTTTGTTTTTTTTCACTTAGTAGTTCCTTTTCATCATAAGCAAGGTCATTTTATTTTGTATTTAGCTGATTTTTAGGCATAACCTCTTTTGATGATTTTATCAAAATCCTTATGAAAGACCAATTCTCTTTTCTCTTTCTCTTGTTGATTTCTTTTTTTTTTTTTACTAGTCTGCTAGAAATTTGAGTACACATTACAAAAATAGAACTCATGTTCGTTCTCTTCAATACTGCCATCTTGTTTTTTCAAAGTTTTGTGCTTAAATTATTTCACTAATTGTCCTACTGTTGGATTGCCAGTTTTTGGGTGAACCCTTTGCTACATTTGCCATTCTTGAATCATGTAATATATCAAAAGTACATAGTACAGCAAATTACAAATTTTAGGCATTTTGTTAGCTGAATTGTCCCCCTAATTTTCAATTTTTTAGCTGTCGTGGATGTCTGCCATCTGGTCCCAGAACAATACACTCTTTAATGGCCAGATTTTGTCATCCTTATCCCCACTAAGCAATGTTTGCATCTAGATCTGTAACACAATTTAAACATTTCTAGCAAGATTTTGATTTCTACGAGTCCTTTGGTTCTTTTCTGACACCATAAACGCCTACACAGCTGAAGTTGTTGGGTTTCCACCTGTACAGCTCTCTATGTGCCTAACGGTCTGCGGCTTTCTGCGTCCATATTGGCAGGGCTTGGCAACTAACTGCCACAACTCGGTCAGGGTCCTCAATGTGGGCGTTTATCTGACTGTACTAATGGCCAAAACTTGCAGGTGAACATAGCACGGCTAAAGCATGTTGATATGAAGAGCTCTTCTCAAAATAAGCCATCTTGTCTGCTTTAAAGTATGTGGTGGTGGGCAGTATGTATTCAGTTAGCATTAATTGCTTTTGTATGATTTAATTAAGGATGCCAAGTACCTATTCCGCTTATACATGGCACTAAAGCAATACCGAGAAGCTGCCAGAACTGCTATAATAATTGCCAGGGAGGAGCAGTGTTCGGGTAAGTCTGTTTTCTCTGATGTGACAGCATCTCTGACACTACATCTTGCAGTACTTAGGGTCCTGTTATTTATATAGGATTATATTTAGAAAATACATATATCAGTGCTTTTAATTATATTCAGGTTTAATTTTGAATTTGAAGTAGCCTTTGTGAAAAAGTTGGGACTTATACCTGTATATTAAATATTGGAAGAAAATTGTAGAAAATGCCTGCATTCCTTATTACGTTCAAGTAAACATAGTGATTAAGATTGCCTGCAACTTTACTTTTCTGTGTATCACAGATCTTAGAATTGCAGTTGCTACTTTCTAGCCAACTTGGATACTGATCCTTTAGTCTTTGCGCATTTTTATTTTTTTTTTCAGTGGGAGATGTGCACAGAAGATGACTTCTGTTGAAGGATCAGGGACCTGCTTACTTAAGCCTTGTTTTCCCCTGTAATAAGTAGCTGAAGTTAGAAATAGAAAAAAGTAGTAAGAGACAGGGCTAAAAGCAAAATAGCTATCGCCTCCATTATTCGTGCTCCTCTGTAGTCATGACAACAGTCCTATCATAACACTGCTTGCTTTTCATTTCAAGTAAGTTAAGAAAAATATCTATAAAGGAAGAATAGCAGCCTCAGGAACAGCCCAGGCAAATTAACATTCATGGACTGTTCCTCAGCATTGGGCTGAGGAGTGGAAAATCGCTTAAACCCTTGGCAAGCATGATCTCCCAGTTCATCATAGCAATGAATAATGCATTTGGGCTAATTATGTAAGCAGGAAATGTAAAGGCTCAAGGGTTTAAATATTTAATAGCTTTTCTGAATCTGAAAGCTTATATCTAAAATGCAGTATCTCATATTGTATTTCATATTCCCTAATAGTGTAGATGTGTTCTGCAACAGTGTAATAATAAGCACAGTATTTTTTTCATTAAAGTCACCAATCTTGCAGTAACTGTTTCCTTCTCTTCCTTCAGGAAATTCCAGTGAGTTTGATTCTGACGTTTGCACCAATATAGTTTGTTCTTTCCTTAAGAAAACATTTTAAAATAATATTTAAGTCATAGTGTTTGGTATTTTCCTTTGGGTATGCCATTTTATGTGCAATTTTCCTTTAAGTTGTTTTTATGTAATCACATGATTTTAAGACTGATCATATTATACTAAGAGTCAGTAACACAGCATGAAAAATTAATGTTGTTTTCCAGTAACTAATTCTGGAGTGATATTTAGCTGCCTCACACAAATTTCCACAGGTTGATTCAACTGTAGTGTATAACAACATGTAATTGCTTTATAGAGTAAAAATGTTTGCTGATAGAGAAATATGGAGAGATAGAGAAAAAAAGTTTGCTGAAATAACTGAATCTGAAATTTCCTTTAAATGCCTCCAACTGCAAAGAGTATACTCTAATAATGTAATAACATAAAAACAAACAAACAAAACCCAACCCAAAACAAAGCAAGAATGAACAACTAGCTAAGAGTAGACTAACTGTACTAAACACTGGTTGTTTTCAGCCATGTTGATAATTTAATGAAATCCAGTGGTTTCTGGACAATCCTTCATAGTAACCTTGAAGCATTATAATCTAGTGAATTATTATTTAAATTTTAATTATCTCTCTGACAGGTTTTGGGTTTGTTTCGTTGCAGAGGCAAGGAGTTGCCAAAGCAAATGACAAAGTAGAAGTATGTTAAATTAACATTTAAAAAACAGTTTTTGAATATCTGACATAGAAGACCAAAAAGAAGTAACATCTCTAAATGCTCTAAGAATACCTTTTCTCCTCTTTATTGTGGAAGCAATGTATTGGATACAGCATCTTCCATTTTTAAAGTTTCATTATATGAAGTTGTCATCCACATATGTATTTTGATACTGTTTAGATGAGTTCTCTAAGTGTAATTTTTTTCTTCATTTAACTCCCTGGCTGATATTTTTAGGATAAGAAATTGTCATGCAAAGGTTTTTCTCTAAGAATCAACATAACTTCCTGTTCAGATTCCATATATGTCATTAGTAAACAAATTGTTATGAAAAAATAAATTTACTGTTCATTGTTGGGTTTTTTTTAAGGAAACTACCGAAATGCACATGATGTTCTTTTCAGTATGTATTCAGAGTTAAAGACCCAGAAGATTAAAATTCCTTCTGAGATGGCTACAAATCTTATGATTCTACACAGCTATATTTTAGTGAAGGTAAAGAATTGAGAAACTGAATTTATGCATAAGTTGCACAGTCTCTGATTTATTGAACCATACATATGGATGCTCTGTATACATAAATTACATTGTCATGTAGGTTGTATTGCAGAATCCAAGTGCATGCTAACAGCAAGATTCAGGAGGCCAATCCATGGATGTTTCTGCCTCTTTGATTAGCATATTCTTTTTTAAAATACTGAATAATTTAAAACCTACATATGGCTTCCTGTATTTCTTTTGCATTCACACTTACAAATATTATGCTACTAGTACAATTATTGATTATTTAAATTATTAATTATTATCCGTAAGCAGATCACTGCTTTTTCTGTAAATGAAATTAGGCAGGGGGGCTCAAATGATTTCTAGTAGTTAACCCGTGGCCCATCAGGATTTCCATTCAGCCTACAGTCAGCTTCTGGCCTCCTCTCTACCAGCAGTGAGGCAAGAGCAGGCAAATATCGGGCCAAAGGCCAGACAGACTGTTCTGGGAAAGAGCCTCTGTAAAGTCTCTGGTCCTTTCTCTAGTGCATGATCCACTTCTGCTCAGTTTCGTCAAAGAGCCATGGGCACGCAGCTCCGAGAAGGATGAACACCAAGAGCAGGCCGCAGGAATTACTCTCTAAAGGCTGCAGTTAATTCAATATGTTTGTTGTATTCCAGACTCACGTGAGACGTGGTGATCACATGAAAGGAGCACGTATGCTTATACGTGTAGCCAACAACATCAGCAAGTTTCCATCACGTAAGTGCTGGTGGCATAGAAGAGCATGCTTTACTCTACAGGATGACTCGTTAATCGTTGTATTAAAAGGTATATTCTCCTCCTATGATCCTGTAGGGCACGCAACTAAGTGTAAATATACACAGTGTGCTGTGCCATCCTCCACAGGACAGCTCTTTGATATACGGCCTCCAGGATGGGGTCCTCGCCCACCGTAACTGCAGTACTGAGCTGCCTCAACCACACACAGTCTCAGGATCGTATGTAATGAACTGATTGGTTCTGTGACTTTATCACAAAATCTTAATCAGTCTTTTTTGGAAAATACTTTTTGGGTATGTGGAAAATGTAGATTAAAATGTAGACTTTAAACAACACAGACCAGATTTGGGAGAAATGGTAATAATCAAAACATTCCTGCTGCTATGCTGAGCTTCAGGAATACAAGGCCGTGAGAGGTGAAACAATGATATTCTTGTATATGGTTACAGGAATTGCACAAGTTGTGCAACTGTGTACTCTGAGGAAGAAGAAAAATACTGTCATTTTTCATCAGTACCTTTTTAGCCATATTAGCTCTAAGGCTTTCAACATTAATATTGATAAATAAATATTTGACATTATTGTTTCATTCTATTACAGACATTGTGCCAATTTTGACTTCAGCTGTAATTGAGTGTCATAGAGCGGGACTGAAGAACTCTGCCTTCAGTTTTGCTGCAATGTTGATGAGACCTGAGTATCGTAATAAAATAGATCTTAAATACAAAAAGAAAATTGAAGCAATGGTCAGGTGAGCAGTGTTAATCTGTACTTTCAAATGTACATAATGTCAAGGCTTTATTTGTAATGTTATTTTTTCTCATAAAGCCTACAGGCTTTATCCTGTTTTCATGTTGTTTCACTATCTCAAATTTGGAAAGCTAAGAACCATTTCCCCCTTTCTGTAAAAATTACAGGCTTTTCTGTTCCCTTGGATGCGATAAACCTTAAATGCAGTGTGCATGTAAAATGCTTCCTAACCAGCAGTAACATTTTCCATCCTGTCCATACAGACCTAAGTGCAGCCATACAGCTTTAGTTGTTCTGTAGTTAGGAATGTACATGTAAACTGTTAGCTACCCCAGCATCAGCAGTATGCTCTTCTGTGATTTAGACTACTGACTAAATGGCTAGGATAAAAAAGAATGGAAGAGCAGATAAAAGAGATGAATTCTTAACATTTTCTTCCTTATCTGAAGTTCTGTTTTAATAGATCCTAGCCAGTATTTTCTGCCAGAGGAAGAAGTGTAGGTGAGTGTCAGAGCAGGACAAGCATATGTAATGCTTTTCTTATTTATTCTACGAGCCTCTAACCATTTTGAGGCTCAGGGACTTGCTGAGCCCATATGTGTGTTTTAAGGTATTTATTAAGTAAGTTTCTAAGCTCTCCATGAGCTTATCCAATCTCTGCTTGAAGCCACGTAAATTTTTAGTGACAGGTGACTCCTGTGACAGGAAGTTCCATTGTGTCAAGACTGGTCCCTAGCTACTTTAATGTGATGCCTCGTAGTTTTCCACTTGGGAGAGATCTAGCCTTTTCTGTGTCACTTATGATTTTATAGATATTTTTTTTTTTTTCCCATTTCCCCTCTATCCATCAGTCATATCTTTTCAGGACCTGAAGAGTCTCAGTTTACATAGCTATTTTATGGATACTGATTCTTAAGGCCTTTCTTTGAAACTCTTTCCCCTTTTTGGAGGAGGCAGGACCAAAACTACACTTTGTATTTAAGATGTGGGCAACCCATGGATTTATGTAGTAGAAGAATGACTCTGTGTTCCACCCTACTTGATTTGCTTTGACTGTTTTTAAAGCAAGCTGATGTTTTCATAGCATATACTATAATTGCAAGATCCTGCTCCAACGCCACAGCAGTTTGGAGTCCATCACCTTATACATGGAAACTTTTCCAAGAGGCCTTGTTTTGTCTTCCCACCACCCTTGTATTTTCTTGTCACAAAGTTCTGGAATTCTTTGAAGCTGGCTCTGGCCCATATCAGTCTGAATATTACATACAAGCTGTGGCATCGCATTATTTTCACTTGTATTTTATGAGCTTGCAGGACATCACAGATGTGTACTGTGAGAACTGTTTATCCTATTCTGTTTAGTATCTTTTAACCATTTTTTTAATTCATGTGAAGTTCTTCCCTATTACCTGCTTGTTAATATTTCTAGAACATTCCAATAAGCTTCTAAAATATGACATCAATGCTAAAAGCCATGTTGACTTGTTCTTAATCTATCAATCATGTTTATCCGTACCACAGTTTTCATAAGTGGAGACAAAGGAGCAGGCCATCGCGAGGGAAACATACATGCCCAGGCTAATAAAATGAGAAATTAGGCTTTCTACAAAGTATCAAGATAACTAAGGAAGCCATCTATTTGTCTCCAAGGTTACTACCCTAAACATTAGAAAGGATGTATCCTCTCATTGGAAAACATGCCAAAAGTGGATCTAAGCTCTTCATCTATAAATGTTCCATAGAAGATTAAATGTTAAGGTCACATAAGAAAGCTGGAAAAAAGTCTCCTCCTCCCCTGCCCTTAACCCAGGTGCTGTGATGTCTGGATCAGGACCACCCTTCTGACAGACCCATAGATAAAAACAAGTCTGTGAAAGGCAGAGTTACAAGCTGTATAGTCCTACCAGGATGCCAGTTTTATTTGTTGCTTCAGTTCTTTGTGGTCACTTCTGCCACAAACACCAAAATAGTGAAACCACAGGTTTATATTCTATACATATAGACTGAGTTTTGAAAACTTTCAAAGTATTATGATCTGTTATAGCTTTAAAAATGTTGTGTTGTTTCAAATTAGATGGAAAATTCCCTGTTTCTGAGTTTACATAATTGTGATGAAGCTTGGGTGATGATAGTTAAAAGGAATTATCTGGTAGAATATAAAATAGCAACTGGAAGCTCTGCAAATAACACAAAGGAAAAACACTTGCTAAACACAATGCTAAATAAAGGCATTGTAAAACCTCTTTGTTGAAGTTCAAAAAGAGATTTTTTTGTTTTGTTTTGTTCACATTTGTATCTTACTTCTAGACGTCCAGACACAACAGAGACCGAAGAGCCAACAACAGCCTGTCCCTATTGTGCATTCCAGCTCCCAGAGTGTGAACTTTTGTGTCCTGGCTGTAAAAACAATCTCCCCTACTGTATTGCAACTGTGAGTGTCTGCCATGTGAGAATGAATGCAAAGCTTTTCTTTCCTTCTAAAAATAAGTTTGTCTGAACATCTTTGGTTTGGTAGTAGATTCAAGCTAGATGTTTTTGCGGGTTTGTTGGTTGTTTTTTTTCCAAGCTCTTACCAAGTAGAAAACATTCTTGTTGTCTTTAACTATCATAGAGTGGCCTTAGTTGCCACCTGCAAGTTGCAGGCACATAAGGATGACGTTAAGATCATGAAGTGGTTCTGGAAGACTTTGGCTTCCTGAGAAGGCAGGACATGCACCAGGGCTCCCCTGGACACCCAGCGCAAACGCGTTTGGTGCTGTTGGTGCACTTGGGAGAACACACAAGCAGGACTGTGCTGCTGGTGCCTTCCCAAGCCAGGTGCTCCAGGGCTAAGAGCAGAGATGGAAATCCCCCTTTCTTCTTCCATGTACAGGAGCCTGTGGAGGGCACAGCTCTCCTCCCCTAAACTCCAGGCTGCTGAGACTGCAAATAAAAACAAACAAACAAACAAACAAAAAACCCACCACACTTCAAAAATTGATTTTGGAGAATGCCCACAATGTAACTGAATTTTTAGGTGCTTCCAAGGTTAAGTAACGGTTCAGCCAGTGACCTCAGCATTTCTTGCATTACTGATTCTTACCGAAATGAGATGTTATAAACATTTTTGTTTCAGGATACTTTAGAGTGTAGTGAAAAGGTGTATTTCCCTGTGGAAGAGCCATGCACCCCACTGTTACCAATATCACTACACAATCTTTATACTGAGGTTACCTACTGTATAACTAATGCTTTATTTTTCACTAGGTTCAAGTGATTTGTCATACTAGACTTACAAAAAATCAAAATTTACTTGAGCAGGAATCAAATGTTTGAGTAAACAGTCTTTATTAAAACTAAAGAATCAAGCCTTACAAAAAAATATTAATAGCAATTACCTATTTTTTTTACTCTATTGGTTCAGCAGAGTAAGATGACCAGTATATTTTAGAAGTATTACCTTAAGGAAAAAAACAAGGCTTTTAAATGTAGCTTTATGAGCCAGTCATAATGTACATATTCATGTACATTTCATACTATTTATTTAGGCTCCATCTTGGTTATAGTTTATTTACATCACAGGTATTTGTAACATCATTAGGAATGCAGCATTTTCAAATATCATACAAGAGTCAGTGTCAAAACAGCCTACTGTTGCATATCATATTAGAGCAGACATCTCAATATAGTTCAAGGTGCTGTTGTGTTTTATAGTATTGAAAAGGTACATATGAATTCTTTCTGTCAAAAGCAAATTAGTAAACTGTACCAAAAAAGTAAACAGAAATTGGTTCAAGAGGCAAGTGCTACTAGGCAGTCAGTATGTTCACAAATGTGACAGCATTTAATCCAACCATGTGATGTGGCTTTGGGGGCATTTTTTTTGAATGTCATATGCAACACCAAAAATCCCAGTAGATTTACACAGATCTACAGATAACATTCTAGAAATGCCAAACTAAAAGAATTTTACAAGTTGTAATTCAATACATTCCTAGATTTCTTTTTTTAAAAGAGGAATGCAAATTATAGTGAAAACACTGCATCTCATGGAGAGCTCCTTTTCTAGTTACAGAATTTACACAGTAATCAAACTACAGTAACACTATTATCATTTTGGGGTTTTAGTTCCTCAAGACCTTTAGAACTCAGTTGCTGAGACTTTTTCACAATAACAGGTAAAAACCCAACACCCAGTGTACTAGGACAGCACGTGCCATTTAATTACTTGTGCCTTTTCCATGCAGGGTCGGCATATGGTACGAGACGACTGGACAGTCTGCCCACACTGTGACTTTCCTGCCCTCTATTCAGAATTCAAGAAGTAAGTTGGGATTTTTTTCTTTTCTATTGCAGGATTCCACTGTTGCCAGTGTTGTTCTTATTTTAGCAAACTGTTTCATTTGGTACTAAAACCATGTAACAGCTGGGTTGGAAGATGAATCCCACTTACTTGGTAGTTTCATCTAACATACTTGCAGAACATTGCTTCAAAGCGGACCAAAAACTATGACAAAGACCTTGGCCAGGGATGCAGGGCTCCAACAACAGGAACAGCAGTGAAGATGATTGGGGGCTTGTGTAAGTTCTCAACTCCTTCCAGGAAGATGACCTGATATGGGGGAAGGGGGAGAACACAAGCACAGCAGCAGCCACCAAAACAAAATACATGCAGCATTAGGTACAGACCAAGGCAGCAGTAATATCTTGTCTCTGATAATCATCTGTGTGACAATGGGATTGCATAGCTTTGTTCAGATGTCAGGAAGGGTGAAGCTGCAGAACTTCACATTCTAGCCTAAGCTCCTTTGTATTTGTTTTAATTGCCAAATTTTCATCATGCCCATGCAAGCAGCAGCAGCGTTCCTGTTGTAGTGCTAGTTCTCAAGTGTTAGAAATGAACAAGCCAACCTTTGCTCCACCTGGACAGAAGCAGCTGTTGCTCTGGCCTGTATTTGTTACACAGCACAGGTCAGAGCTTTGCTCTAACACCTTCTGCCTTAGGCCCAGCTGTTCCTTTGAAAAATGTTAGAATTATCAGTTGACCAGTCTCCCTTCTTTTAAAACAGCATGTTACAGACTGAAAACATATGTCCAATGTGTTCTGAAAGGATTAACATTGTTCATCTTAAGAAAATAAATGATTGCACAGAGTACCTCAAATCAGAAGATGGGGACCAATAAATTCAGGTATGCGCTACAGCCCGTATTTTTTGCTTAACAGGGCTCATTCTGGAGGCCATCGGGAGTTTTTCCCAGCAAGGGGAAATGCACTGTTCAAGAATTTGACAGCCTGGGTCTGTGCCTCAGATAACTGAGGCCCAGCTGTATCACCTACTTGCTCTCAGGCATGCAAACAGCAGTAGGTTTTGCTACTGCAACTAACCTAGTTGTTAAATCATTCCAGTTGTGCAGCTATAAACCAGTTTACCTCTATGAGCATGTTATCATCTGGAACATGTTCCTGTTTGGAACATGTTCCTAAACACCGGTTGTGCTTTAGTAGTGCAGAGAACAGTTTGAAGATCTCAGCATCATCAAAATTTTCTGCAGATCTACCACTGAGGCAGAGAGATGCTAACTGGAAGGAGCAGATCTAAAATGCAGGTTACATGATCTTAGCATCTATGTTTAACAGAACATAAGAATATATCACAGGATAACAGCAATGTAGTATTGGCTTGAAATACTCATATTTCAAAGAGTGACACCACTGTTCTGTCTATCCAAGACTTCAGTTTTGTTAAAAGAATGTTAACTGAAGCTGAGTTAATAAAAAGTTCCTCATTAATTTTTACTTTTGAAGGCAGATCTACTAATGCAAACATATTATGTGAAAACTTGGATATAGGTCAAAGTAACACAAAAGTGCTATTATAAATTATATATACCACAATAACAATATTTTGGGGGTTTTTTTCTGGTCTGAGAAAACCTTGTAGTTTGCTATCACAGTCTTTGTATCTTGGGATATGACTAACCACTTCTGTTTATTTTCAGAGCTGCATGTGTTGTCTGGCAAGCAGAAGGAAAGCTCTGTCACTATGTTACACATCTTTTCCCCACTAGGATTTTAATAACAACCATGTCACTTCTATTTTGTGATAGCCTGTAAATATTTAGCTTTTGATAAATTTTGTACTTTGATTTATTGTAGTAATAAAACTGATCAATAACTCTTCTTATGCAGCAAAATTTGCATTTTATCTGCACCAAAGACAAACCAAGGAGCATTCTGTGTAATGTCAGTGGCAAAAAAACTCCCTAGTGTTCTCTTTTTCAACATCAGTTCTGAACTTTTATGGCTATTTTCTGTTAAATGGTTCTTACTCTAGGTATTCCTTTCTGGTTTTGATTAAAGATACAAGCACAGGCTCCCTCACTGCTTTTCTGTGTCTGTAACTGAACAAAAGGGAAGTTGTAGAAAAAGGGTAACACCACAGCCTGCACATGAAGGAAAGCCAGAACCTTGGAAGAAAAGGGAGAGAACACTCCATGAACTTAACCAAAACTTTAAAAAACTCTCCTATGAAACATTTTATTGTAATTTTATACACTGCTTAATTTCTACAATGTACAAATATGCAATTGGGGGGGGCGTTGCATCATGTGCTATTTACAAGAGTTCACACCACACAATGTCAGGGGATTTATTAAAAAAAAAGTAGTTAAGTCCTAGGAAGACTTAGCATATACACCAGGTAACTAAGCATCCCATTTTCATTGGGTTCATGCACCCCGGTGTTTGTTGCACAAGGATAACATCGTAGCACGTTAAGAGTAAGTACAGCATGGCATAGTGAGAGAGTACAGTAGCTACATCACCTCTATAAGAGGAGCATTTTCAACGCACTGGTTCTACTTTCCCAGCTCCAGCACTGGATCAGTTTCATGTTCCTGCCAGAAGTTAGACAGGCAAAGCTGCATCCAGACCAAGATTTTATTCTGTTTAATGTCTTGTTTTCTCTTTTCTTTTCCCTTCTTTTTTTGTTGTTTCTTCATTTTTCTCTCTTTTTGGCAGCTTGGAAGACTTTGCCTTTTTTTGCTACAAACAGAATATAGACACAGTTTATAATCCAACTGCAACCTGACAAAAGCATAAGTCAAAATGCATTCAGTGTTAAAAGAAAAAGCCATCTCTTTTCTTCCCCTCCTCTTTCAGGTATCAAGTTTTTAAATGCCATGCAGAGTAGAGACTCTACAATATTCCATCTTAAGGGCTGACCACAGTTCCCCAATAGGCAATATGTACAAAGAGTATTCCTGGCATTTCTGTCTGTGATAACCACAAGCAAAGGCCTGTGGCTGCTTCTCACCAACAGCACCATCCCCACCAACACCTAAAATACTAAGTTTTGGAATTGGATGCAGTATTCTTGAGTTATATTTATATTCAAGCAGAAGACAATGGATAGAAATAAGAATTTTTCACACTACTACTAGTTATGAATTTAAATGTTGAGAGATTATGTATTTTATACTTTTTTTTTTAATTCAGATGATTTTACAAATCCCAGAAAGGTAATTAAGAGCAAACAGTTTAGTGGGGTAGTTTAACACTGAGAAAACTAAGTCACCTTAATCATTGCATCACTTTCAACAGTATCTTGCTCATCCTCATCAGACTGGATCTCTTCCACATTCAAGTCTTCATTCAGTGCTGAGGTCACCACAGATCCCGACTGCCTTTTAGATGGCTTGACAGAATTAAGTGAATATGGAGTCAGATGTGCCTCTTTGTTGTAGGCACGTGTAAAAGCTGCTTTGACCTGTTAGGTTGAAAAGAAACACTATGAGCATCAGCTTAGGAACTGTAGATTGTTAGCTAACCAACTCTTGGCTGGAGATTCCACATCATCTTTTATTTGGGAAGGTGTGACCAAAGATTTGTAGAAGAGGACACTACTTCAAAAGGAGACAGAAAGCATCTAAGAGCTGTATGGCAAAGGCTCATTTTAAGCAAGTCCCACACAATCCTCAGGTAAGAGTGTGCATCTTCAGATGCTTCTCAATTTGGCCTCCAAATAATTTCAGCACTGTTGTTCTGCTGCCACCTGACCCAAGTCACTTACACCAGAGCCACCCTCAGCAGCACCAAACACCTGCCACACTGGAACAGCCTATTCAGACTAGGGGTAAACACCCAAGAGTAGTGTAGGTTTAAGTTATCAGAAAAGATTCTTCTCTTTCCCTGAGCATTTGACCTGGGATGGGGGAGATCATGGTTCAGATCTCACACCTGCCTAGTCTGTAGCAGGGACTTGAGCTTAAGCTCACCTTGTACCAGATGAGGGTCCCAACCACTGAAGTGGACTAGCTGGATACTGGAGGAACACCACACAAAGTCCCCCCAGGGCTGGCAGTTCAGTCTAGCTGGACCATGAAAGACACAAGCTGCAAGGCAGTCTCTTACTTCAGTGCCCACACTGTAACAAATAGACTTGTGCGTCCCTCCTCCTTTGCACAATGGTAAGAAAGGTGATATAGCTTATAGCCAGGAGCTTGCCTGTAGAAAGGTACCGGCTTTCCCAGTCCCTTTGGTGTTCCACTTCTATACCCCAGACACCACCAACTCCCAGTGACCCTTTACACCAGGAACAACAGGTATAAGACTACTGAAAGCTTTAGGGGTATGTTGTATGTTTGACATCTGTTTTGCAAAGACTACCATTAATTAAACTACAGTTAATAAAATTATTCATTTGCAGCTGCACTGTCTTCAGCCTTCCAGCAGCACGTCCGTACCATAGCTATTATTCTAGGATTTCTCTTTAAAACATACAGAAGAAAAGGAAAAAATTCACTAGTGAATTTTACCTTGGGATCCAACTTTGAAAAAGGACTGGGTTTGCCTCCCCACGTGCTTATTTCCATGATATTTTCAATATCTTCTTTCATCAAGCAGTAAGAGTCCATGAACGTTATAGCTTCTTGTACACCATCTGCTCCAAAGTCTTTCAAGGGCTGAACAACCGCATCCCGCAGATATGGCAAATACTCCATATTTACTGTCTTCTTGCACATCTGGGTTCTTTGTCAAATTGAAAGAAGTAAGTAAATCTGTACAACCACCACCACTCACTTCTAAACACAGGCAACCTGTAGGTAGGCCCTCAGCAAATAGATAATCAGCTGCCTTAAGAGTTAACTGCAAGTGGTACCATGCCATTCCTTTTGCCATAGCTGCATTAGGGATAAACCAGTGCAAGGTATCCAAACACTAAACAGTCTGGGGAAACACACCCCTAACTGAGAAACAACCTCAGGGGGAAAAAAGTCACAGTACTGCTGACTACACTAATCAAGTGTTTGCAGCCTGACTGTTGTCCAGATTAAGCACTAAGAAAGTGTCACCAAAAACATACAAGAATATTCACAGAGTACACACTTAAGTTTGTACCAAGCACAGCAAGGAATTAATGGTAGGTAATGAACTACATGAGAACTAAGTATCTTTGTTGATATAAGCCAGAAGAAGAATGTCAGTACTACCTGAGACTCATGTGCATTGCCAGTTCTTGAATAATACGATCATGTTTGCCTGTGGATGAAAACTTCCCCAGCCAGCTGGGAAAGACAGGAAACTGGGACATGTAACCTCTCATCAGCTCCCCCGGGAGAACACTTGCGTAAATAGCCTGAAAAAGTAACACACATGACAAACTCAAACCACAATGAATTAGTCTGAGACCATGATGTACTACCCTACTTGACTACCCCCTTTCATGCAGACAATATGGTTCCACAGTGGAAACAGCTTGTTTTAAGAGAACTCTTTCTCGGTTGCTTGTTTCTGTTTAACCCCTTTTAGGTTACAGCTTCATCTCTTGTACCACCGTATTTGTTACCATGTTCTAAAATACCTGTGAAATTATCTGGGTTTTAAAAGCCATTTTTAAAAAGAAAAAGAAAAAAAAGAAAAAAGCCTATTCATTTCTCATTTTAAAGTGGAGTCAGACAAACAGCTGACTTCACACAAGCGCTGTAGTCTCCAGCAGATGGAGATGGTGAAGGAGACATTTCCAAAGAACACCACAAATCTACATAAACTCAGCTAGATAAGTTCCTAAGCAACTTATCTGTGTGGACCTGCACTAAGCGGGGGGATGGACTAGATGACCTCCAGAGGTCCCTTCCGACTTCATCTATGATACATTTTCTGATGCCAGTCATAATCCTTTAAGCACAAGTCTTGTCAATATTTCAGTGATCATTAAAAGAAGTTACAGTGACGAAGCTTCAGTCCTCTGTGCTTTGGGAGAAATACTGGCCTGGTGAAAGGCTGGGATAGAAAGCACATAAATAAAACTGAGTAGGCTTGTAACTGCATGTCAGAAGTGATATGTGCCATGTGCTCCTATGCTTCTTAAAGAATGGTCAAGCTTTTCAAAGTTTCAGAAGACTTAATTTCATGATACAGAGTGGATTTAACAATATGAATATGGGAGACTGCTCTACTCACCAACACAACAGAGTACTACATGAAGTATGAACTACATAGGTCATAAAATTATACTGAAACATCAGTTTCAAGGGATCAGTCTTTTACACTGGACAACCATAAAGCATGTAAAATTAGTGTCAAGTGCTCACCTGTGTTGGAAGAAGGTTCCAGTTTTGCTTGCTACGAATCTGTTTGTCCACTATATCACCGTCACATATACTATCAGCTGCTCTACTCAAGAGCACCAAGTGCTTTTTCAGATTTCCTCTGGGAAAAAAACAAAGTTGACTGTATTACAAAGCAGAAATATTCCAGGTAGGTTTTAGTCTAGTGTAACTCCCTGATGTGAAAGCCTGTGTCAATTTAGGGTATGGAATAACTCACCCAGCAGCAGCCGGTTTCACATGTACATAGTTCTCTTGGACAAAGAGAGGTGCTAGGGAATAATCATGGAAGAAAAGATCCGATTTGTCTATAAGAGACATACGAGAAGCCTCCTCTCCAGTAGCAAAAACCTTCCGGACAACATCAAAAGGGCCCTAAGTAAATGGTATTTCAAGAAGTTAGTGGGTTGCAGGTCAACACAAACAATAAGACACAGCACAATATCAACAAAATTACTGTAGTTATAGTACACAACAATATCTGGACTCACTAGTACAAGTTCAGTGTTCAGTGTTTCCTTCCTAGTACTTTACCAGTTTTGAGAATTGAGTTTTACTTCCGATATTAAGAGAATTATCTCCTAAATAAAGGACTCAGGATGAGAAGTATGAGCTTCATAATTGCAAATTATCTAAGAGACCAGTACATCAAAATATATCCTCAGTCCTGGATTTACTGTCCTTCAACCATTTGTGCCAAGTCTGACAACTCCCTGCATCTACGCTATCAATGCTTTAGTTCAGAAGATGCTTATAAACCCTAGTGATTATATCGGAATATGACAGTAAAAGCCAATCCAGTATTTTACGCTTACCAGTTTGAGATCCTTTTTGGCTCTGCTGGCATCCGTTTTAGCCTCATCGTAAGTCAATGATTTATCTTTTGCACACCACATATTAAGATTATGTAAAACCTAAAGAACAAAATTGACAATTTGGTAGCATAAGAGCATTTAAATGGAAGACTCAAGCAGAAAACAGCCTGATCTCTATACATAGAAATAATACTGTCCAAATACTACATTGAAGTCAAGGACTTGTACATGACATGCTCTCCGAATGGATACTGATGTTGAATTGGCACTGACCTGTCTGATGTCCTGATTTGCTGCCAGGATTATCTCTTGCATAGCAGGTGGTGGAATTTTTAAACCTTCTTTAAATGCAATAGACATCATGGCACCCTGTAATACACATATTTGAGAAACTGTCACTAGAGAATTCCTGTGAATTCTTCCCTTTACTGTAAAGGGAACTAGGCCTTAAGCCTCATTGTTTCTAAGACTATTCATATTAGACATATAACTAATGATTTGAGATTACTTTAGATGTGATTAATAGAATGCAGGTGCTCATAAAACAATATGCATAAGCTACTTATTTGTTCCATGTGTAGCCCTCACCGTGGCTGGCTTAAAACCCAGTCAAGCTGAATCAACAGAAGAAGGATCATACATCTTAGATCTAAGACGTAAGAATAAGAGTAAGTAATTAACTTTAGAGTAAGATGAATTAATAGAATAACCTGAGCGATTTTCAGAAATTCAAAGGTGATCTTTGGTGTGCAAGAAGATAAGTGACTGTGGTGACCAGAGACCTTCTGCCTACAACCACTACCTTCAGAAGAACCGGGACAAGACAAGTTGAGACAGGAAAATGTATTGGACTTTTAAAACCACTGGAGAACAGAGAACTGAGAGTTCATGGAAGAACACCTAGAACTTCTTTAGACAAATCATCAATTGCATATTGTTTTGGAAATTGTATATATATAGAAGGCGTTTTTGAGTAATCTTTTGCCATTCACTGTGGTGGTGACCCAACTCGGAGTTGTTAATAAAGCAAACCTAGAGAAACCCATGACTAAAGTCCTTTAACACTTACAGAACACACTGACACATCTATGAAAGAACATTACCATTATTTTTCTAGGTTTTTTAAAGCATGTATAACTTAAATTTTCTCTCAAAAACATAAGTCATCCCTTGTCATTGGTTTAAAAAAAAAGTGCATGATCCTTAAAAAAAAAATCTTTGGATATATTTAAGATAGACTTCTAAATCTGAAAGGCTTTGGGATACTTCATTCTTCAGGAAGGAAAAACTCAAGACAATCCATTCTGAAAAGCAGAGTTACTCACTGAGGTGATCAGTTAACTTTTAAGTGGTGGTTCCAATTCTGTATAAATTCCGCCACACAAAGACAGAAGTTACTGATGGTAATTCAGTGCGGCCCATACAACCACAGCCTCCTTACCTTAATCTGTTCTAGACGAGGTCTCTGAAAACGAAGATCAAAACAGTAGTGGACCAAGGAACGAATTTTAGGATGGTTTCGATCATTACACATACAGATGATGGGTATCTTTGTATTTCTAATTAAACCAATCAACTCCTGTGATTTAAACACATTACAACAATCACATTAGACACCTCAGAGAACAGGAATGTTTAAAGTGCCATACCGAGCAGCATTAGTCCCTGCCTTAAATCAGACCTGACAGATGCAAGTCTATAAAACTCTTCCTACTGTAATCATGTTTCCACACAGTGAAAACCTAGCCCCTCTCCTTTTTCCACCTGCTATTCTATTCAGCTGCAATAAACCTGCTGTCTACCCACTTCCAGCAATCATGTTTAGACCATTCTTCATGAAGCAATTAAGATCGATAGTCCAGAGCAGAGCTGTCCACTTGCAGAACTAGATTCATTTGTCCAAAGGCCAGTTTGACCTGGCCTATGCCCACAGTGAGCACACATCTCTCTGACCACACCCTGCCATAAACCACAAAGGAGGAAGTAAAAACATCAGCTCTTCTCCATCCAAGGAGCTCAACCCTGAGGCTTCAGCATTGTTAGGCTTACCAGAACAAACTGCCTGGTCTAACGAAAGTGAAATTCAGTTCAATTTCATATTCCTGCAATGTAAATGTCCGCATCTGAGCTAAAGATCTGTACGCCCTTTATTGTCAAAGTATTGCATGTGACCATAGGAAATCTTCAGAATCCAGAAGTGGAACTGCTAAGGAAAACAAAGTGTTTTCCTATGCCACATTGTTTATTCAGTGTTACCGCCTACTGAAGAGAGTAACTGTCCCTGTCTGATTACAACCTCCCACTGCAGGTAGATGTCAACTGCAGAGACCTGAGGATAAATTCATCTATCCAAGAATAAAGATTAAAAGTGCACACACTCAAGTTCGTCAATCCAGGTTTCTTTTACAGAATTATCTCCCCCCCTTCCCCCCCCGGGTAATTCTTCTTACACAAAGACAGACTTCTAAAACAGGTCAAAAACTGTACTCTACGAAGACTTTCTGCGGACCATGGGTTGAGGACAGTAGACTGGCCTGAAATACTTTGTGCTGTGTATAGTATGCACTCTTAGCAATGGCATTAGCTAATAACTATAGCAGTTTCACCTGAATCCCTCCTCTGTCTTCATTGCCTGCCATACCATCCACTTCATCCATGATCAATACATGTTTCCCGCTAACTGATGAGGATGTGCCTGAAAATGAATATGGACAAGAAAATGAGATGGGAATAAAATAGGGTCTTGAGTTTTACCCAATGCTTTCTTTATAGGTTAGGTAAGCCAATCCTAGACAACTGAGGTGGTAGTGAAACTCTTGCTCCGCCACTTTATCACATGAATCTGTGTTGACAGAATAGAACTGACTGTAACCTCATGTCATTTTCTAAGAAACAAGTCCCATGCAACAGAAGAGCAACTGCAGAGTTCTTGAGTAGTTTGTGCAGATTAAGAACTAATTCTACTGATAGCAGGATTTAATTCCACAGCTGGAGATGAAATAGAACAGCTTACCAAATGAAGCCATCCTTATTAGAACCAGATCCTTCCACGTGATGAGCAAGTTGAATTCCTAACACTATTGTGTAATAAGGAAGCTCTGTCCCTCCTGTAACTGGACTCCTAACACAATAAAAATTCTCCTTCAAACAACAGACATACCAGAACAGAAGTCTTTGATACTGGTGTTGTTAAGTGATTCAGCAACTACTTCCTTTAGACTGTTCTTACTGCGAGTGTCACTGGCATTCAGCTCCACATAGCTATACCCCAGTTCCTAGTCCAAACACACAAAAATGAGAACACAGATCAGTGAAAGAGCATATGCATGCTCAGAATTAGAAACAGTATTTCAGAGTTCCAGAAGAAAGCTCTTACAACACATTTTCACATAAAATTTGTGGCTCATTCTTTTTTCCTCTTATACTCCTTTTCTCTCACACTCCAAAAATATTTATAACCAGACACAGATAAGCTCAAAAGAGAACTTTTTTTAAGGGGGAGTAGGTGGGGAAAGTCAGTGGCACAGATTTAGTTCTGAAGGATTAACAGAACTGCCACGAGGGACAGAAACAGAACTATGAGCCAAGGCTGGCTAAGCTCCATGGTATTTCCAGCTGCATATCAAAGTCTTGTGCACAAAAAGTCAGGACAAGAAACATGCCACATGCCTCTGAAAGCTGAAGAGAAGCTTTTAACTATTTAACAGCTAGGAAACACATCGCTCCCCCAGCAGTCCTAACACTTCAGAACAGGTCTGGGCTGCATGTCAGTCCCTGAAAGAACTTAAACCAGTTGCTCCTTTATCAGCAAACTCCCCTGCCAAGGACATGCCACAAGCACAGCAGCAAGCTGCACACAGCTTTGTTCTTGCAGCTTGAACAACCCAGTTTTGTTGGCTAATCCTGTGGAGCACAGTGAAAAATGCTCTGCAGAGACCTAAAGCAGCTGTGAGCAGTCTAGGTTGGAAACCAGAAGCAGAAAAGGCCATGCTAGTGCAGAAGTGAGCCCAAGTCAGCATATCCAGCTTTTCTGCAGGTCTAGTTTTGGGTGCAGCACCAGCTTGTTGGCACAAAGCTCCATGGTGAGGACAGAGGGTATTGGGAGTTACTCTATACAACTCAAATACTGAGGTAAGTAATCATTCCTTCCCAGCTCGAAGATCAGATTGCTAACGATAGTTTTCAACCCTTCTAAGCTGGTAGTATCATATTCTAAGAAATTTCTTGCAAGTCAAAGAACAACAAAAATAATCTGTAACTTGATACAACACTATTAATAAAGTTACCTTTAATGGTATTTCTACAACATGGAGTTCTCAGCTGATTTTCATGTCACAGTTAGTGGAACACAGAGTTCCAGCAAACTTAGGGAAAAACTAATTTCTAAATTCAGCTTTAGAAATGGACACATAGCCCTGTCAACTTCTCTCATCCTAAAGTAGTACTGAATTTAGAGTGAGTCTGGGCAAGATACCCTTGTATAGATATATAAAAACCATGACCAAGACTGTCACAGAAACTTTCAAAAAGCTTGCCAGAATTTGACTCCCATTAAATTTAGCACAAATATTCTCTGACTTGTAGAACTAGTCCTGAATGCTCACAATTCTTGAAAACCATTTCCGATTGTTCACTGTACTGTGATATGCTTCCTCTCAATACAACAGAAAAAAAATATGCAGACACCCATTGCTACATTCTTGCCCCAGACCTGATAAAGGTATCTAATCATCCACATATTTTCACCTGTAACCCTGTTCTGAGCAGGTGGAACTAGGCTGGGAGCAGACTCTGGTCATTGAGAAGATATCCACGTTGTATCTGTATCCAGATACAGAATCAATATATAATAAAAAGTGCTGGGAACAACTGTTAATATGAACTCACCTTACAAACCAAAGAAGCTGTAGTAGTTTTACCAACTCCAGGCGGACCAGAAAGTAATGCTGCTTTAAAACCAGTACCATCATCTTTGCCTCCAGTTTTATTGGTCTTTGCTATAAAAGAAGATTCCAGGTTTTACCTAGGTATGTATTACAAAACAAACTGCATACTTCTAAAGATATCAAACATCACTGGAGGTTTTCCTCATTTAAGGCCTGATATAAATATCAAAAAATGCATACACATCTACATCCTAACCATTTGGGGAAAAGCAGCTTAAACCATCTTAGTTTAAGACTTGCAGTGATTCTAAACTGAAAAATAGCAAAAGTGCTATTAATATAATACAACTATTTCAGCAACTTCCTCACAACTCAATCATCAAACACACACACACCACCAACAAAACCACTCCAAACAAACTAAACCAAACCCACCACAGAGGAAAAACCCCACTGTGGCTGAAGTGAAACTTAAATGCTATTTTGAACACAGAAAACACTTTATAAGATGACGCACTACACATGACATGGACTACTTGTGAGGCAGAACCAGGACCTCAACAATTCATCCCTTCCCCATGCACGACCAAAGCCCTTTAGACATGTTGCTATCCTGTACTTTCACCATGTGTACAGACAGGTTAGCAATGGCCAATATTTCTCTTGGTGAGAAAGAATTCAGTAGGCTGAATGCAAGGCCATTTTTGTATACATTACTGCTAGGTTATTTTTGTTTCTTTTGGAAAACAGTCACATTTAAGAGATTACCACAAGTCACAAGCAGTGTGACTGGCATGGAAGAACACAGAGAAAAGTTAACTGTGCTGGTCACCTTGTCCATCTTCCGAGGTATTCTTGTGCCAGTTTCTGAGCCATCGGAGCAGTTTATTGGCACAGCTTTGCTCACCCTGCTGTCCAATTATTGCCTTAAGAGATACAGGCTTGTATTTATCTACCCATAGCAATCTCTCTGTTCCATCTTCATTAGTCTCAGAAACCAAGTTCCCCTCAGGTTTGGGGGCTTCTTTCTTCTCTACAGTCTGCCATTTAAAGTCCATAAGCTTTCGAACAGCAGTGGTTTCCTTCTTAACAGATTTGACAGTATCTCCTTTTTCAGGAGTAGACTTATATTTTTTATTATCAGCTTCCCTTTTGAAGGGACTAAAATTCCTTTTTCCAGCTTCAGCTTTCTGTGGTGTCTTTTTAGGTCTTGACTCTGCTTTCTTTGCCTTAGGAAAATAAAGATAAGAAAATCAAAGGGAAATTTCAAAAAACCCATACAGTAAATAAACAAGCTGTCTTTGAACACACGTACAGAAGTGCTTAAGAAAGGAACAAAGCTTATGTATTGATAAAAAAAACCTTCAAGAGAAGATTCCTCTCTGAAAAATAAAGCACTGTTAAACACAATTCCACCTGGTTCTATAGCACGACCCACAAAAAAAGAGGCAGGAAATGTTCTGGTCATTCAGAGCAGTCTCCTTACTCACGAAGCCTGATGCGCCATTAAAAAAAAATAATGCAAAAAACTGATGACTGTCAGGTTGGAACAAGTGGGCCAGACAGCCATGAAGCTCTTGCAAAACAACACTTCCAGAAAGTTTTCAACCCAAAACAATTCAAAGGGAGTGAAAGTAATTAGCTAGTAAGCTTAGAGTTGCTTTTCCTTAAGACAACAATAGTATCTTTATATGCAACAATTCATGTCTAGCCACATCAGAAGTACCAAAGCAACAGCTGTACTGAATGCACAACATGCTAGAACTAACAGAGATTTTTAAAAACATTTTATCAGCCACTACAGACTAAATTTAAATGTGCATAAAAAACTTGCTACCATTTTTACAGTATTCCCTGTTACCTTTAATATTATTTGTTCAAGTACCACATAAAGACAAAATCTGATCTGCATATACATGGTTTACATTTAGGTGTCCCATGTTTACAGTACAATTTTATATTGGGCCCATCTGGGTTCCACACAGTATCAGTCACAATTACTTATTTCAAAGAATAAACAAGTCCTCAAAAGTTTAAAACTGAAACCATCTAAGTAGATACAATTACCCCCTCAGTCAGATACCTAAAATAACGAATAATGTCAGAGTACAAAAATGAAAGGGGGGAGGGGGGGGAACCCTATAGCTCCCAAGTAGAAGTGTTAAATAAAATTTTCACTTTCAATACTTTTAACCTAGAAGGTCAAACTGGCACTTGTAGGGTTACTGTTACTGGAACAGAAGACCAAAATCCCTTTCAATTAAAAAAAAACCAACAAAACAAAGCAAAAGACAAACCAACCCCTAAGTTTATTATAAACAAACCTCTGTTTCAGCCGCCAGCTCATATTTGGACTTTTTGCCTGGCATAGTTCGAATAAGATCAAACAGGCCATCCTCATCAATAACCTTTGTCCCTAAAGTTGATGCCTGGAGCAAAAGTAAGAATTAAAGTTAAGTGAAGTTAGGATTTACATAATTCACTTCATAGTGCTTTCCACTAAAGACTATGTTTAGGAACACAACAACAACAACAAGGTGGGGGGGTGGGGCTGAGGGTGGAGGGGTGTGTGTGTACATACATAAAAAACATGGAACAAAGCCCTAAAACATTAGGCAACGTTTGCTTTTTAACATGCACTTTATTGGTACTACTGCCTCCTTTTGGCAGAGATACTGAACATCAACAGTTAGGTATGAACAATTCACAGTTTCACTTCTACTTAGCTCAGGCACAGGAACACTCACCTTTTCACATTTAGATTGGCCACAGTCTCGCCCCATGACCAGATAGTTTGTCTTCTTGCTGACATTGCCAGTCACTTTTCCTCCATAACGTTCAATCAGAGACTTGGCCTCATCTCTTTCAATACACTCCAGTACGCCTGTAATTACAAATGTCAGGCCTTCCAAGCAGTTTTCAGCTCCCTGAGAACCAGAGCATTGCAGAAAACGCTGTTACCTGATGCAATTCTACCAAATACCTCTTCACCATAAGCTTTTTTAACCCCCTACCATGTCAAATATCCTATGAAACTTTAAAAATAAGCCTATCATATCTAGCAAGGTAATAGTTCTAAAAGTTCAAAAACCATTGAAAGGAATAGCTACCAACAAAACTTCACACATTGTTTACCTGATCAATCATCTCATAACACTCCGTGCTTCAAGCATAGCACGTCAGTCAAATGAGTGACAGCAATCTTCAATTTTAAGACCAGTAACTATTTTTCATCATCATGACTTCATAAACCAAGTAATGAATTTAATTTCTTAGTACATTTCCTGACATTTATTCACTGCTTTCCATTACAATTTAGCTTTTTCCAATACATACTTCCTATTTGAAAAAAAAATACCAGTTTTTAAACAGTTTAGTTGATACTTGTTAGATCATTTATAACAGTAAGTTTGATACACTCCACTTCTTCATATAGAATTCTGCTGTAGCCAAACTTACCCGAGGTATCTCTTTGGAACCCAGTGCTTTTGGACCCTCACGATTAAGGAAGCTTCGGTAGGCTTGATAATTGATTCGCTTCTTTTCAGAGTCCTCAGGACTTACAGACTTGGGGACGAGGGAAAAAAATTAATACACAAATTACATATATAAAAACAACAAAAACTCAAGCATCACAGTTTAAGACATTTTTATGCACCAAAGGAAAAGCAAGTTCTAACACTTGTTTTTAATCTATTAACATACAATACCAAAGCTTGCTCTGGTTTTGGTGCTTGCGTTGAAGTATTTTTTGTTGTTCTTTTTAGAAAGATTTCAAAAACTCACCTGAGTTTAAAAAAATATGTACCCATTTTTTATTGTCAAGTTTCTGTAGATTCATGTGTATTCCACATATACATGCTCACTTCATTCATAAATTGTTGCTATAAATTCACATACTATTTTATTTCAGAATGATGATCAGGTATAGACAAGATCTACTCTTACATAAAGTCTACTTCACAGTATTTCTACTTTTAAGAGACATTTAAGCTCTTTCATCAGTAAAAAATTCTTTAAAACTGACCTCCAAAAAAGTTGCAGGCTCTCCCTCCCAATTACAACTGTTAAGTGTCAAAATTAGATATTTTGTACTTTATGATAGAAAAATATGTTTCAAGGTTGCCAGTAACTGCCAGCCTGTTCAATAATTAGTTACTGAATCAGACAGTTAAAAGAAAACTAAGTTATATTCCTACATACTGTATCAATTGTAAGAAATATACTTCAGAAATAGGAGACGAGGGAGGGAGGGAGGAAAAAAAAAAACAAACTGCCATTTGTCATTCTAACAGCAGTATAGATCCACAAGGTCACCATGCTAACATAAAGCGTAAGCTTTCACTCACTAGGTAAGTGTCAGAATTCCTGCATTATGCATTTTTTCAGAAAAGTTAAACGTGAAGTACTGAACTGATTTTGCAGTGTACATGCATACCTTAATGAGCATTAAAGAACTCTCAGTTCCTTCATGAATTTACACTTTTCCAGCTAATTTTTTTCCTATATTTTTACAATTGCTAGGAACTTAAAGACTTACCAGAATTCAAATTCTTTAAAATTGCCCAGAAGATTCAAAGTACCAAGTTACAACAGTGACACATAAAAAATAATAAATGAAAACTATTTTCCTGCAAACTCCACCAAGACAACTAAATTCATTTTGATAGCTCCTACCTCAGTCTTCTTGGGAGAAATTTTCTCCTTCTTTGGTGTTGTCTTCTCTTCTTTCCCTGAAGTTTTTTCTTTTGATACTAAACTTTGAGCACCTCTTTCCTTTTCAGCAATCTCTTCTTTTTGTTTCAGAGCCAGAAGCTTAGAGCTAGGTTTCAAAGGCAAGGTCTTATCCATCAACTCTCTTGGTATTTTACCATCAGATGATTGTGGGGATAAACGAGAGCCTTTTGAATGTTCAGATTTAGTTTGCTGCTTCGCAGCATAATTCTTTGCTTCACCTGTCGAGTTTGTTGCTTTCACTTGAAAGGAGGCAGAGGGAGGAGAGCACTTATGTAAGAATGTGTCTCATCAATATTACACATTGGTGAAATGTTTTCTGTGTTCTGTGTCCTACCTCTTTGTGACTGCTTATCTCTTTCTGTCACGTTAGGACTGCTCTTGATGCTCAATACTGTTTGCTCTCCTCCTGAATCTTTCCGAGCCTAAACACACAATGCCAAAGTCAGAGATGCATGCCCCAAGCTACCATTAAGTCCAGATACCCGAGTTTCCCTACTGCTAAGTACAACAGACTGAATGACATCTAACAAAGCTGATCCCTACCACAAGTCAGAATAAAAACTCTATCAAAAGGCAGGCAAATGAGCAAAATATGCACTCAGCCATGCAGATAAATTCCTTAAGTCAAAGGCCAGACAAATTTCCAGTTTACAGTAAATTTCAACCCTAACTGGTTTACTGATTAGTCTAGAAGTATTAATATTTGCTATATTCAAATTACTAATCCTAAATTCTAAGAGCCTTGATGTACAATCCAGCCGATATTTTACTGTGCCTTACACCACAAGCTATGAGAACTGGGAAGATTCCCACCACTGGTATCAGTCTCAAAACTCATGATCCCTGCCTTCCTCTTCTCTCAAAGCAAGGAAAGTATTCTCCTCCTTCCATTTTCTCCCACTATTTTTCACCAACTTGTGCCATTGACTCATTTTATTTGATCTGGTCCTCCTGAACCAATGGAGCTATAGCTGATCTAAAGCACGAGTCTTCAGCAACACACTTCACTTGATTAGAACTAGAACTTAAAATCCTGTTTCAAAACAAGCAGATAGCACAAAGATACAATGATGCCTGCTGTCCGATTAGGAAGGACAATATTTTCTGAGTGAGGAAAATCCAGGAAGAAAGTATGAAAAGTGAGTATGCTATTTTCATGCAAATACTTTCTTGCTGTTTTAATGCATTTGTACGGAAGACTGAAAACAAAGGTTAGGTGTCTAAATAAGAACACTCCCAGCAACGCAATTTCTAAAAACTAAAGTTTAAAAATAATTCAACCTTTTTCTTCTGTGGTGTTTCATCCAACATGGCCAAAGTTTTAGCAAATTCTTCATCTTCATGCAGCTGTCTCTCCAGCTGAAGAAAAAAAAAAAAGCAAGAAAGGTATTTTTAGGCTCATGTCTGACAAGTTTTAATTCTACTACAATTTTTTTAAACTCTATCTGCTGCTCAAAACAAAAAGTTTATCTAAAATAAGATAGCACATAGGTGGAAAAAGTGCATCCTACCAGAGGCAAATAAATTTCTGAAGTGGCACTGAAGAATTAATTGTTTCCCCCAAAAAGAGAGACTGAAGTCTAGTGAGAAAAGTAGAGTTTGGATTTTTGCAGTAGAAACATTAATAAGCCTGTATAATCTGTTTTCAAAGAGGTTTTCTGTTCCTTCGTATTTTTTATTGTTGTGTATCCTTTTCATTTAATAAACAATCAAAACCTGAAGGCAGGGTCTCACAACAACCTGCTTGCACCAAGATGCAATCTGTTGGCTTTAGAAAACTTCCAGAAGCAGTCCCAAAAGACAAGTAGGAACAATGCCTATTATGTATTACAATGTCTCAGTAATTAATGTTTCATTCTCATTTACTGCTAGCAATGTATCATATGAAAAAAATTCTGGCAGTTTTGGAGAATTTAGCTACTACCCTTAGCCCAGCTCTTGTTGCCAGTTGTCTACTTTATGGAAATAAATATACTTTAATTTTTTTATATTTCTACTTACAACAAACTTATTTTCTTTGACAGAAGAACCAGTAAGGACAAATACTGCACATGGAAACTGAGAAAGTTATTTATTAATTGTAAAAAACAAAACCAGGTTGGTTTCATTTCTATTTCGCCTAACAAAATAAGTGATAATTGATCATCAAGTTACCTTTCCTATCCAATATGGCCCCTTAGGGAAAAAACTTTTTCTATTCCTGAATAGCATATACTGTTACCAATAAATATTGACAATTGTTTTAACAAAACAACAACAGAAATCCTTTCACAATTGTCTTGAAGTCCAACATGCCATGCTACAAGATTCAAACAGATGACTTTATAAAACCAATATGCCACAGGCAACATTTTTATGTGCCCATAACAATGAAACGCATCTATCTTCCCTGTGTACAGTGAGAAAGGGGAAGGGCAGCAACTACCAAATGCAAACCAGACTGAGGCAGATACACCTGAAATAAAGACCATTCCTTCGATGATACATATAGACAACGAGAGTGTTACAGATAAGATCAGTTCAAATGAAAGACAACACCTTGTTTTTCCTGACAGGTTGTTTAACTTCCTAACAGATTAAAGCTAGATTCATTGCACCTCTGGGGATATCAAGGATGAGACTGTTTTGCATGTACGATATATTTGTTTCAAATTATACTCAATATTACCAATTTATGGGAAATTAACTGATTTTCCCAAAAGCAAGTAAATATGTATGACAAGTGTAACTTTCCCTCATACTATCACTGATTCAAATAGGAAAATTTAAGACATACACATAAGGTTCATTCACATTTTTCTCAACTATAAGAAAACTCAGATAAGTGAAACAAATCATGGATGGCAATGGCTTTTAATTTTTCACTCCAGGGAAGGGAAAAAAAACAAACAAACAAAAACCACCAAACCACACAGACAAAACCACACTACAACAGCAAAAAAATGAGGAAGCAGAAAGTGAGTTCTGTGTGAAAAGCAAGATTATTATAGACACATCAACTGCACAGGTAGAGAAAGTCTGAATAGACAGAAAATAGATTGAGATGTTCTATTTACGTAACTGAAATAATGCCCGTAAAAATAACTGTGTGACTATGGTTGCACATATGTGCAAGAGTTAAGTATACAGATAAATTTTATTACACTTATTTATAGCATACATAGAAAGACCATCCTAATTTCTTAAGGGAAAACAATTTTAGTTAAACAAACTGCTCTTGATATAGAGCAGCAAATTTATAGAGCTCTTACCTCTGAATCTTCTTCAACCTGCAGTTGCCTAGCAATGGCCTCATCATCTAGTGTGCTGTCTCTGCTTTGTGAAGGCTATAGTTAAGAAAAAAAGACCAACAGTTCAGTTTCCCCACTATTGTGTAAATTATAGTAATTTAATCTGTACAGATTCATTTTGTATACTTCTAGAAAAGGACTGCGAATAAGACACGCAGCATTTTATTCCTAGCTCTCTAAGCTCAACACTATTAAACAAGGCTGTTTTCAAGAGTTTTTACTATTCAGAACAAAACCATGCTATAATATAAATATCTCATTTCTTCCAACAATGCTGAACATCTCTGAAGCTATCACAGTTGGCCACTTGAAAGAGAAATCAATAACTACATTGTGAATTTTTAATTTCTTCCACACTTTATTTAGTGCTTTGTTATGCCATGAATATATGTGCCATAAAGCTTGGGAACACAATCTTCTTCCTCTCCCTCCTCCCTTCTGCCCCCAACTATAAGCTATCCCATCCACTAACTAATCTCAGAAGACTACTTATTTTTAAGAAAAGTCACTTGAGAAGAAGCAATAGAGAAAATACTACTTTCAACTTTGTGCTACCTTCTCAAACATGGAAATGCTACTCTAAACTTGCATTTGAGGACTTAATATGCTTGCACATATCATCAGAATGAAATACTTGAGTGGTCATTAAAAAGTAACATTAAGTAGGACAAGCAGTTAAGTACCTCCTTGCAGTCATTAAACAGGCCATTTTGATCTGCTATCAGACACATAAGCAGCCTGAAGGAACATCATCAGTACTCACTTCTTTCCTTTTACTTGCTACCAGTTTCTTTTCTGATCGTTGGACGCTACTTGTCCCAAAGTAATCAAGTGCCGAGGTGGGAGTCTGTTTCACTGGAGATAATGGTTTGCTTTTAGCTCGTAGTTTTACATCTTCCTTTTTCACTGTAGTTCCTGGACAACCAATTCCTGATGTCCCATTCTCCTTCGGTTTCAGGGAAATTCTTTTATTGACAAAGTCATCTTCTTCATCTAAACATGAAGAGTATTCTATTACTTGTGGAACATGGAACTTAAGTTCTATAATGGAACTGTCAAGAGAACTATTTTGGCAGATGACATCAACTCAGATCCTAAGAAAATATTACAGATGTTTAGAATTTATTTGGAAAAAAGGCTGAGTTGCATAACACATAGTATTCAGCATCTTTAATAGCATAGCTCAAGTCTGAATGGAGCACTGAAATAAAGACACATAATATTTGTTCATATGTTCATACATTACCTCTCATTTATAGAGGTTTGCAAAGAATGCCTTCCCTTCTTACATAGGGAAGACAATAAACAGAAAATCTAGGTCACTGAGATTTGAACCCTTTCCTTAATTAATGCAACATCAAATTGAACAGCACAACTCTTCCTTCACATAAAATGTGAAGTACAAACCCACATTTATTTTAGTACTTTATAGGATTAACAGAGCAGCTAATATAGGCTTTGTAGACTTGTATATTCTTAAGAATCTCTCAATATTACACTACAAACGAGGGGAAAAATATTAGAACATCTTATTTACAAAAAGCTTCTTGAATAAGCTTACTCATTTTTAAAGTGCTGCTCATAGCTTATGAATGTTTTAGCAGAAACACTTTAACATCATTTTTTACTTTTTCCCTTTTAGTCAGAGATGCTATGAGCTATTCTACATCCTCTACATTTCTGCACTTAAACACACTCTCCTTCCAGTGCAGTCAAAACCATCTCAAAGAAACGCAGCCATTTCACGGAACACAGAAATCAGACAAGAGGTCAGCATACAAAACAGATTTCTCAAATTGAAAGGAGGAGGAAAAGTGGCATACAGTCTCATGAAGAATTAGCCCACAGACCACTAAACATATACTCAATCTTTCCTTTTAGGACTCCTCTATAATAGCCAGGATGTGGTCTTCCCAGCAATAAAAAAAAAAATAAAAAAAAAAAAAAGGGAGGAAGAGGGTTTGATATCCATGTATTCATTCTGGACCCAAACTCTTCATCCACTCAATCAATAGACAAGAAAGATTACCAAGGACTTCAAAGAGTTTTGTGTCGTGTCATGAAGTCTTACTGACACTTAGACAAATGAAACCCTATCACTGAAGCATGCAAAAACTTACAGGTATCATTCCCAAATGATTAGACTAATATGACAGCACAGAAGACAAACATCACTGAACAAACTTCTTGATTAGTGATAAAAGCATTTTCCTTGTGAACTCATCAAAAAACTCAAAGTGTGCAAGGGCTAAGAAGCAAAATGCAAGAAAATCCCCAAAATGAACATTAGACACAAAGAATAAAGTTCAAAGGCTTGAGAGGAACAGAAACAGAGGCCATCTCATTTGCATGCCTCTAACCGAAGTCTGGTTTTACTTTTCTCAAAATAGAGATGTTTCAGACACTCCCCTCAACATATTATAAAAACAGAATGTTCTAAACATCTGTTTTATAATTGAACTTAAATTGACAGTATTATCACAAAAATGTTTATTTTTCAGTCATCTCTAATTTAAGCCCCCATATTTCTTTTCATACAGAAGTTTTTCTTAATCACTTCCCTAAGTTTAGATGACGTCATGTCTGTCATCTATCATTTTTGTTATATACTAGACAAAGGTGGAGGGAAACAATTATTTTCTGTTTAACATTTTCTTAATAGATGGTAGTAACAAGAGTGTTTTAGGCATCAGCTGGAACCTTCTGCTACTGAACACTTACCAAGCAGAATATAACAAGTACAAAGGGGGATCCTGACTATTCCTAGGAGACAAAGTTCAGAGAGAAAGAAAAATAAAACAAAGATATGTCTGTAAGGGAGGAAATTGGTTCAGCAGTTAAATCAAGAATGCCTAAAGATAAAAATTTATCTATGAGAAAGTGGCATTTTAGCCAATTCAATTCACAAAGCAATATATGGAAGAGAAAATTCAAGTCCAGGCCCTCAGCTGACACTAGCGAGTTTTACCACAGAGCTAAAAGCCTTACTATTCTCAACACGATTTACTTTCCCTAGGCAGCAGTAAATCTCTTGCTGCCATTTAGTTCAATCTAACAAACCATTACATATCTGGGAGATTTGGGCACTGGATGTTTTAGGCTCCTAATTTACAATAGTCTGAATAGGAGACTGCTTATCTCAAACTTAATTTCAGAAATATTTTTGCTTCTTTTGAATTTTTCAGTGAACAAGAAAATACATTGGCAGGAGTAAAATGTACCTTTTACTAGAAATCAACAGTTAATGTAGATGTAATCGCATTTATTTGTCTTGGAAAGAAGATACAAATGCTATTCTGCCCCCCCACTCCCAGCTTTTCTAAGTTAAAAGACTGTTCCATGCTAGAAAAGAATCTTTACTCATCACTATCATTATCAGATCTGCATGAAATATTGATTTTTTCATTATTCACTCACAACCATTTAAACAACAAACAACAACAGGATATTGCATTCTCTCAAGTAGAAAGAAGCAGAGTAAATCTAATGAGGTTTTAATTAAAAAGGATGTGGATTTGAGTCATTTATGAAGCCAGTACTAAGTATTACCAACAATTAGAGCTTTGCTTTAATTATGTCCTTCCTAGAAACAACAGGACTAGAAGCATTTATTGACTGTAAGCAGTTGCTGAAAAAGGACAAGAGACTCACAGCACTTATAAACAGTTTTCTATAAATGTAAATAAAGAAAAGGCAGAATGAGAACATGAAAGGAGTCATTAGGAAACAAAACCACCCCGATTCTATTAAGTGTGTTTCAAAGGATCCTTTAGGGGACAGATACTCAGGCTACAGTTTCATCCCAGGTTCAGGAAATAATAAGCACATCACAAATTTGCTTGATCTCCAGGCACTCCCCTTATTCCAAGTATTTAAGAACATCAACTTTTTCAGTAAAACCTTAACGCTTCTTCCTTGAAAGCTTGTGCATGCCTACTGCCACAGAAGTGAACAGATTTAATCAGTTGCACACTTTCAGTTTCCTTATAAGCATGAAGGTGACTTCATTTACAATTTTGAAAATATCAAGAGTCCCAGACCTCTTGGACCTACACCTGGACTATTCAGGTCAATGTTTCTCAACGCATGACCTGTAAAAGGAGAGAGGCATTCTCATTCATACAAGCAAGCCAGTAATTTGCAGGAAAATTAAAGTGAAAATTTGGATTTTAGCTTATAAAAATTGTAGATTAATTGCATTCTTACAGCAATTGCTACGTGAACAGTTGAGATAGTCTTACATGGGGGTATGGACTTTACAAAGAAACAGGAATCAATTTTATCATCAACTGGATTACTTTTATTTTGCAAAATCTTTGTATAGCAGAACAAGACTATTCCAAGAACAGTATTTCCTGTTTACACAGACACATTTTTTTGTGTGCTATACCATGAAAAAATACCCTGGGTATACAAATTTGGGTTTTTTTCAGGATTAGCTCCAAATTAAAAATGCAAGTCAAGACCATGTATGTTGAGTTTTCTGGAAATTACATAGATGTGACGAAGAGAAAGCTAATCATGTGATTAATGGAACAGACAGGCATGACAACCTGGAGATTGCTTTTAAATATTTTGGATGCAAACACTATACATGAAGCAGGGACCTATTATGCCAGGCAATGTACAAGGCCCAGCTTCCCTGGCAATGAGTAACAATTGTTAAATCCTGTGGGTTTTAAGAACTATTCCATTACATTAAAGCACATCTGGCTTTCATTCTACATACTGTTCTTGCAGTGGCATGATTAGGTTAATAAACTAATGCCTGCAACCCACCTGTAACTATTTGTTACTCCTCTTCCTCTTTCCTATCCTCACCTCTTCTCGATAAGCTTTCAACTGCTGATTACAGAGCAACACGTGCAGTCGTTCCCTAACTGACTTCTATAAAAATTGTCTAGGCTGTTTTAAACATTTGTTTAAATTCAAATCATTTTAAAAAGCTCAGGTTCAGGGATGACCTCAGCCAATCTAAAAAGGGAGCAATCTATTGCAGGAAGGGACAATGGCAACAAGCAGCACAGGACAGATCCTCAGATAGCCTTCAGAACAGCATATTTTATTTGCCTTCATTTATTATTTCTATGCTGTTGAGCTCCTCATGAGTATAGAATATAATTCCCTGGTTTCTATTCTGTTTAGAGTGCAAAATATTTAAGGTAGAGACAACCTCTTACTATGATGTTATAAAACCAACTCCAAATATAGGTAGGGCATCTACAAGTTATGAACAACTCACACTTATTATGATAAACATATGTTAAATTCGTGTTTGTAGACCACTACATAAGGATTTCTATATGGAGCTAAAGGACTACATCCTATCCAAAAGTCATTAAATCTACATTACTTCTATAAAATGACAATATTCTGGACATTCTTCAGTTTCAATGGCACCACATCTGCACAAGTACTTAAAACAGTTCCTATCCTAAAGAACTTGCAGTCTAGAGCAGGAAGTATTGCTGTCCAAGCTAAAGTAAAGAGTGGAGAAAATAGTGTATGTATGAAAATAAGTCATTGTATCAGGCTTTGATTATTTTAAATATGCATTGGTCAGTATTCAACAGTCTCAACACTTAGTAGGATTGAGTTTTGTATTCACCTTTTGCTTAAAGTAAATCTTTAAGCATGACTAGCAAAGTGCATTTTTTCCCCCCATCTTCCTCCTCATTTAAAAACACAGTAGTTACAACCTACATTTCAAAAACTGGTCTGTACAGTCTTTTAGATTTTTTTGTCATTTCTCAACAAGCTAATTGATTTTAGATGTACTACAAACATGCACTTTAAACCACAATTGTTAGCACTCTGCCTATATTGACATGTCAAGGTTCCATGCTGTTATAAAAATATTAAGCTTACAGAACTCTTCCAGCTTTACTCCCCTGAAATCAAATTTACATTTGGATTTTCCAGTTATCAAAGATAATTTCAAGAAGTTGCCTCTGTCATATTTTTCACTTTAAGAGAAAAATGTTCTGGGATCCAAGACCGCAATGCAATAACTGCCACGTCTAATTGTAATTAATACACTTCAGTGCCAAACTACATAGCCTTTGATACCCTTTTGTCTAGTACATACCGAATAAAATTCTTAGTCAAATACGTATACTTATCTTTTAAAAATATCTTTAGAAAGAAGTTTGGGGAGCATTAAAATATATGAGAAGGCTGAATATATTTAAACTGAAGTAAATGATCTTCATCTGCAGAATCATCAATTATAGCAACTCCTTCCAAATGAAATACACTTGCCATAGAAACCTCTGTGTGTATTACTTTGGCATGCAATTAGAAGTTATCAGTCCATTAACTATGTGCAGTTTACTCTAGAGAATTTTATGCACTTGAACTGGTTACTTTTACCATAATAGCAGCTTTATCATTTCACAAAAGCAGATCTAAATCTTCACCATGCAATGAAACTTCATGTTCTGGTTTAGTTGCCTAAAGTTTACTGCATGATAGGAATATTCAGTAATGCCAACTGAATAATTATGAAACAGGAAAAAAAGTAACTTGAAAATAATCCAGGCAAGCATGTGTTCATTTTTTCTAGCTGCAGCTCAGGCAGCATAACTTACTGAGCCACTCAGGACACAGCGTTCTGTTTCAGACAAAATTAACTAGTCTCACAAAAAAAAACAAAAAACAAAACCAAAAAACACCCAAGTCCTCTTTTACATTTTAAAACTAATCCAGCAGATTAACTGAGTCATTTATTTATAAATAAATAAAAATTAAGTGTTACAGTCACAGAAAGTTCATACAGGAAAGTGGAAACTAGGCAACTTCACCTGCCCAATTTTATCATTCAATGCAATATATTGAATTGTTAAAATAAGTTTATGGTATTTCTAAGGAAAGGTCCTTTTTGCAAGTATTGAAGAAAATTTAATTAAGAAGCTCCACAGCTAACAATCTGAACTGCAAGAACTTTTGAAATTCTACCTTTTGTCTTCTGAAAACACTGTATACACTTAAGTGGAAAAATCTGTCACCCATTCTCACACACTTCATGAAAATAATTAAAAACCTGCAAGAAACCTGTAAAAAAAACCTCTTACAACTTAAAAATTTAGCTATTGAAAAATTACAAAGCAAGTTACAACATTATAGATGTACCACATAATACCTATACCATTAAAAATCTCCAATAAATTAATGTGAACTCTGAACCATAACCGGCATAAGGAAAAAAAAACCCACCAAAACACAAAGCTACCTGCAAATAAGTTACTTGTATCCATACCACTTAAACGCCTACAATAACAGTATACGAATTACTGATGATACTGATGAAGTAAAGAACAATGCGTTGCTTTTTTATCAATGGCATAGTGACTTCGTAAATAGAAATAACCTGCACGAGTCAGTATTTTTATAAATTTTTACTCTAAACGTTACTAAGTACGACCTCTGCATTATGATCTTAGGTCCTACCTTAAAAATGTACTGTCTTATGTAGGGCACACAGCACAGAAGTAGTAAGATTTGTTTGCACTTACAGGACTAAAAACGTTAAAATCTGGTTAAGTATTAAAAAATTAATATACCTAATCTTCAACTGGGTTCACAAGTCATGCTGGAGATGGAAAAGAAAACAGACATCAATTGATTGAAAAGAGAAAGGCTGTTCCCTACACTATGATTTCCATGGTACTACTCTAAATGCTCTCCTTTCGAGATCTCAGTTTCTACTTCCCTGTACTACCTACAGTGTCATGACCATTTATGTCACCTTGCTCTGATGTGCACACAAATAGCCAGCAAAACATACCTCTTGCACTTCACCACACTGATTGCATAAGGAGCCAAACAATGTATCAGTGTGGGAAAAGTAAGTCAGGGCTCAGTTGGAAAATAATGTAGATGCACATTAAAGATGAGGCACACAACATTGAAGACGTACAATTAAGTGCCAAGAAATGCAAGATGTAAACACTCAAGGTACTTAATAGATTTACCATGTGTGCATATTTCTCTGTATTTCTGTAATAAAAGAAAAAAACAGCCTGCACACATGCAATTCACTGCTTGTTCACAACAATAAGGACATTCAATTTTTTCATTGTACTGTTAGAAGTGTGCAAAAATTCAACTGAAACACTAATGGGAAAGAAAACCCAATAAAAGTGCTTGTTGTAGTCATGGAGGAACATAATGCTTACAAGAATAGGTATCTTCACAGAACTATCTGGCAATCAGATTAACACTGATATGAAGGCTACCATCTCAGTTCCTTAAAATAGATTTACTACACTTATCCAAGGTGATTTCTGCATTCAGCTACCAGAAAAAGGAGAATTCACTTCATACTGCTTTCCAGGCGAAGAAAGGGATTAAAAAGCATTAACTCTGTCATCCAAATTAAATGGCAAAATTATTCATTTCATCTTAAATTATAATGTAGGGTAACAGCACATGGAGCTGCCAATGCCTCTAAGAGGCTCCCGCATCCAGTCTGCTACATGTCTACAGTCTTTTTATAAAAAGTGGTATTTTATGCCATTATATTTCCCATTAAAATCAATACACATTAACCACCCAAACAGTAACAGTTCTATTAAAACATACCACACAAACACTAACAGTTCTATTAAAACAAACAAAAAAACAAGTCATAAAAAAATTTTCTATTGGAAAAGAAACCCATTTCCTTTTCTAAACAGCTAAAAAAAAATAGTTCGGGCTTTAAAATATTGAAAGCAGCCTACAGAATCAATAGCTTTTACACAAAAGCCATTTTTTAAAGAAGGAACAAGCATGAAGTACATTATGAAAATTATTTTTCCAGAAAGTTTCCTCAAAATAAGTTGACAATTAAAACAATCATTTTGCAATCCAAACATACCAAGTGAACAGCACAGTACTACAGTTAGCCAGCTGCTTGACCAGAACACCTTCTAATACACTTCCAAAAAATAGTAAAAGATGGCTACATACTTGTAAAAGTAAGTGCAACAACACACCCATTATTAAAAACTTAAAATCTAACAGCAATTGTTAGAGAGATTAAACTGTAATTAATTTCATGTCCTGCCATGTTTTGAAGTATAGGCTGACAAAGTAATCCTGAAGTAATAACTCTGTCTTCTGATAAGTGAACCCTATTCATTTTTTATTCAGTTACCACATTTATTTCTCAATACTGCTGTTATCCTAGATTCTGCAGAGAAAAGAAAAAAGATTACCTCTAAGAATAAGATTAAATTTTACTTCATCCACACCCCTGGTTTCCACTTACTCCCCCTATTCAGGGTGGCAGCTCCAGATCAAAGAAGCCAGATACTGTCACACATTTACTATGTTTATACAACACGTCTCACCACTTAAGAGTTTTGAGTACAACAGCACATTTACCATTACAGGACCCTTATGTTGTACTGTTGGTATTCCCAAACTTAACCAAATTAATTTTAGTGAGTCTCACTCATAAACACATTTTACTCTACAACACTAGTCCCTGCTTCTTCATAGGATTTCTGCCAGAACCTATACTCTCATTCTTGAAGTGCATTTCAAGTCAAATTCTGTTAAGGTTCAACTTCATATTCTCAGCTGACCTTTCATACAACACTTCAGAGGGAAGCTGGTACATAGAGCTCTATTTATCACCTTCACCCATTTTTTGTGTAAGTATAGCAATTTCCATAAGTATATAATATGCTAGTATTGCCTAGGAAGTAACAGTGACACTTTTTTATTCCCCTGTAAAAAGTTTCATTACAAGACATGCTTATTCACTGACAATCTGCTGCTCATTTGAACCAGTGTTTGGATGTGGGGACTTTGGCCACCAGTACTAGCACTTCACTGATTCTTTTTCCTGTGGGTTTTTTGCTTGTTTACCCACCCCCCAATATTCTCTATATTAAGAGTCTATATTCAGCAAGCACATTCACAAGCTATTCTCTTCTTGTCCCATCTTCTAAGTTCTCAAGGAACAGTCTTCCAGTAACCTGCAGTCCTACTCAGTTTCTACCACTTTGGTTTACCTAGCTTTATAAATAATTCAGCCTACCATCAGAACAAGCTTTTTTTAAAAAAAAAAGTTATTATTTTGCAATATTAAAGTGATCAAGGTGACTGCTACATATGCATGATTACCTCTACATGATGTATATGAAGGATTAAATATTCACTAAAAATGAAGTCACAATTCCTGCCAAATAACCACCTGTGATGAAACCAGATGAGATTCCACACATAATAATAACATGTCATCTTCTACAAACAAAGCTCAAGGTTCCATACTTCATTAAACAGTCAAACAAAGTGTTATTTTAACAAGTACAACAAACATTTGGATTTTTTCCCAACCCACTAAGACTGTTCTATCAACAAAAAAAGGCTCTTTTTTCCCCCCTGTTACCTGCTAGAATAACCTCACTTTATCTTTGGCCATCAGTAAAGTAAATATTTATTTAAATTAAATCTGTTTCAATAACAAAAAAGTATTTCTTGTAAAATTACAAAAAGCAAATATTCTTGCTTTATTTTTTTGCCTTTAAAAAAAAAAAAAAGGGCAACTTCACAAGCTAATAAGAAACAAAGCAATGCTATAATCTCATCAATCCACGCTTATACAAACCAAAGTTCTCCCAACAGTTTAAGAAAGCTGTATCCCACATAGTTATATAAAAGAGCTGGAAAGAAATTTGAGAAACAACAGGAAGAAAAGTTGACATGAAACTGAAAAATAGGTTAAGGCAATTAATTACCAAGCTTCTACTGACTACTCGATGCCAAAACACTCTTTCAAACACATTGCCACAGGCAGAGCCCTTAAGAGTGGGCTTGACTTTTGAGCAAGTCCAACAAGCGTATTCTTGATTTAAGTTTTCAGCTGCGTACCACTAAAAACAAGAAAAGGACAAATGCCTACAAATTTCATTAGGATCTTTTCTATCTACTATTTCTATATTCCTGTTCTTGTAAAACGTGTTTATTTCAAGCCAATAATTGTATCAATACCATTAAGACACACTCAGCTTGACAGCCCCATTAAGCTAAAGAAACAATTTGTACAGATTAAATAGAAACAAAATTCAAGCATTAAGTCTCAAGGTTATAAAAGCATTGTTTTAGTCATAGACTATTAAGTCAGCCTTGTGTGTACTTAAGACTCTATAGATAAGAGTAACCTTAAGCTGTGGTTTTCAGGGTTTTCACTAATAACCTTGACCTGTGTACCCGTGGTATCCCTATGCAGAAAAACCTGATCACACCACCTTGAATTGCATAATAAACCTAAATATGTACAGTTTATTCCCCAGGAATCTGAACATTTATCTATGCTGGGATCAATGCCATTAAAGATCCTTTTTAATTTGGAAAAAATTGTTGGCAAAACTGTCAAAGGAAACAAAGTTGTGAGTAAAAGGACAAACAAGACAGATGAAGCGTTCAGGATACTTTGGAAAATTGAGCTTATTTGAATACATGACATACAGCTAAATGCCAGGTCAAATATCTGGGACAAGTAAAATAAGTACAGTCCATCTTAGAAACAGCAATTTTGAAAAGAGCCTGAGGAGGAAGAAGGTATAGAAAAAAAGTCAGCTGAGCCACACTTCTAATGTGATACTGCAGCAAATAATCCTTTGTTTTAAAAATACATGGTATGATTATAGGGAGGCAATGTTTATGTTCAGCAATGATCTTACAAAAAAAAAAAATACTATGCCCAGGGACTGTGTCCACTTTTCCAAATATGTATCCTAAAACTCTAAGAGGGATCACAGAAGAACTCCTGAAATTCTAACACTTAAAAAACATGTTTTATCAAAACAGATTTGAATTCAAGTCTGCTAATTTTATCGCAGTTTCTAAGAATCCATACAGGGGAAGTCCTGTGGCTAGTAAAGAACTCTACTCTAGGAGACAAATACAGAAGGCCTGGTATTTACAGCCTCAGCTGAACTCAGACTGGATGTAGTAAGCACATCTAACCACAGCAGCAAGTGACGAAAAGCATTAGTCTTTCTCACTTCAAGCCTTAGTAAGCAGAGAGAGATGCATCACAAACTAGAAGAAATACCTTTGTGACCAAAATCTGTGTGTTGCACAGGTGATCAGAGTATGGTAACCGGTATCCAATATCAAAATACCTACGTTTATCTGCATTGTAACAAATCAACATGAAGTTACAATAGATCCAGTGCAGAAAGAGACCTTTATGTGTTAAGAGCAAATCAGAAAAGAATGAACCTAACAGGACAAGAGATTTAAGCTGGGAAGCTGTCAGCTCCTAGCACTACACCATTCAAAAAGCTTCTAATTTATCAAATTAACTGAGTTAAATTTAAGATACTGAATGGCATAGATTTGAAGTAAGACAGGAATCAAATTCATCCTATCCTCAGAATCTTAATAAGTGTATTTTTTTCAGCTCACATATAGTCTTAATCTTTGCTCAAGTGCCACTAACAGATCTCTTAGTTAAGATGGAATAAGAGAACCAGCAGCAAAAGCAACCCTGAAGTTGTAAGCACTCACATGTATTTCAAACATATTTAAAAAAAAAAACCTACACAGCTCTACATAACAAAAAATGCACATGCATACACATTCAGCCAACCATTCTCAGGTGCCAAAAAAGAAGTGTCAAAGTCCATTTTCAAGAGGTACTGAAATATTAAGCTAAATACTAGAAGCTCTGTTAATTTTCTTCCACAGATGCATTTTTACAGAATTCACAAAACCTGATTATTTTCCCCTATGCTGGTGGCATACCTTTAAAGATGCCTGATTCATAAATAAGACTGAGTCCACATAAACTGATGTTCGCCTATCAAACAACAGTAGCTAATCCCACTGAAACTTTTCCATAACATCTCAAATTTAGTAGAGGAAAATGCACAATATGAAGTAATTGGAAACAAAACTGCTTCATGATAGAATTAAGAACACAGGAAGGCAGCAGAAAATCACTATCAGGTTTTTTGGTTTGGAGCTGTGAAGGAAACATGTTTAATGAGCATTCTGCAGGATGAAACTTCGAGAACAGCAGATGAACGTATCCCCTGTAAATTTACAGTCAAACTCCTCTTGGGAGCACCAAGGTCAAGAATCACACAAAAAGCAACACTGAAAGCAGTACTAAGGAACAACAACCACACAAACAAACAATGAAAACAAATGTACACATAAGACTCTTCAATCAAACTGACAGAATTGGCCTTATCTGTTCAGCTGAATGATACTTATGGTTTGAGTTAAGATCGTGTTTCTAATTTAACTACACAGCTTCTAAAGAAGAGACTAAATCTAAACATAACTGCTAAGCTCTCAGCAGAATTTATCACTGTCACAATTTTTTCAGAAGGCTACAAGAGACCTGAAAACAATGAACAATAGTTAATTCCACTCACTCCTTCCCCCAAGAGCAAAAATAGCTCCAGAATTGAGAAAGCTGAAATCCAAGACTGAGAAGTATGGTATATACAAGGTATAATGCAAGTTTTTATTATCATTGGTTTCTTCCAACTCCAGTTCTTCCTAAAAGTCTAATAGACAAATAATGTTTTTTTTAAAAAAAAAAGTGTTGATAAGGAAGTAAAACACAAAACTCGAGAACTTTTGCAGTCACCAACATATTAGGCAGAGATTAAAGGCATGGAAAGTCATATAGGAAGTAAAATAAAAATCCAGATTTTCAAACCTATTTATGGTAACCAACAGTCACTTCAATGTGTGCTAGTGTGCAGTTTAACTATATTAAAAATAGTTCCTCTACTTAACTCTTTCCCCTAAATCTATGGAATACTCTTAAGCTGGGAAGCGTTAGCTCATGAAATTATATGCCTATTTAAATCAACCTAAGCCACTACCCAACATCACCTCAGTTTTACCCTTCTCCTGACTTTACAATACTTGAGGCTAAACTTCTGAAGTGCTTTTGGTTAGCTTGTTTAAGGAGAACATAATTTGTCTTCCTCAATATTAGGTTTTATGGTCATATTTAAGAGTGTATCAGTCAAACAATCCATCCCATTTGTAACATAATCCACCCCACTACAGCTGAGAACATATAATTATGTATTCTTCCATTACCTGTCTCTGAAATATAAACAACAGGATGCTGCTTTAGAACTTTACCAAGTTTTGAAGTAGCTGCTTTTTTCTCAGGTGGCTTCTTGGATTTTTTCACTGACTGCACCTCCTCTTCTGAATCTGTATTTTGACCACAACATAAATATATATTTCCTCCACATACATACAGGCTTTAAGTAATAGATGACATAACATCAGTTAACATGTGTTCACATATATTCAACTGAGTCAGAAAAAGATATCACATGGAAGGTCAGAGCATGGCTTCATTTTTCTCCATCAGCTAATAGCCTAGCCATCATTTATTCCAGCATATAAATGACTAAATGAAAATTTAGTCAGAACTCAGTCTAGACAGTGGTTTTTGTTTACATAACAAGAAATATTTTGTTACTTATTCCAAGAACTGTTATGCCTGTATAAAAACCTTTCCAAAAAGGAATGCAACTGTCAGAGTACCACAGCAGATTACTTAAAAACAAACAAACAAAAAACCCCAAAACACCACAACAAACTTCTAACATAGATTCATTAGCTTGATTAAATTTATATGATATTATATTATGCTGGTATATTCCACAATACCTACTCCAAAAGCTAACAACAGGTTAAAATAGAATACTGAGGTTGTACTTTGATTTTTTCAGAACACTGGTAGACTGCCGGTCACCTCATCAAACATTCTCCATATCCCAAAAGTTGTCAAGATGACAAGCTTACACCACTGTGGATTACGTATCCCAAAATCCAAATGAGTAAGTGGGACAAACTGAAGAAGCCAAGGCAACTAACAAGTATAAGAGAGGACTACCCTTCAGAGCCTACTTTTTTCCATGATAAACACCAATATACATTGTAATTATATATTAAAAGAAAAAAGAGCAGCTATGGTCAATTGACTTGAGTCCTGACCTTCCCCACACCCCCCCAATAAAAAAAAAAGTAAAAAAATTAAAAGAAAACACACACACTTTTCCATCTTCAAGAACTTAGATCACTACTGCTCCTTTCCTCTCCTACCACTAATGGGCTAGAATTTGCAAAATCTTCAGATGGCATCAGCACTTCAAAGGTAGCAGTTGAGTTATATATCACTTTTGTACTCCAACTTTTAATGAAGAAATATTTCTACTGCTATTCCTCACTGCTAAACAGGAACTGTTTATACAACAGCTTATCAGAAGATTTGAACACATTTTTCTATATACAATAGCTTTATTCTGACAGATGTTTGTGTGATCATTTTTCTTCTACAAGAGAAGCAATCTTCTACTGCTAAGGAGACTGCTTCTAAAAATTCAAGCTGAAGTCTTCAGTAGGAGTCAAAAATCGTAGAAACTCCTGCAATCTTTTCTACAGTTTCACAACTATTCAAGATTCAGAATCCAATCACAGAGGGTTTAAATGACATAACAGCTCAGAAAATTAAACTAACTTGACAGGCAAGGGTTTGGGGGTATTTTTGTTTGGGAGTAGAAGGGTACTTTTTGTTGTTTGGGGTGTTTTGGGTTTTTTTAAGATATAACTGCTATAAAAGGCATTTCCCTTATTATGATATTCCAAGAATATTTTTAGAATGTGATAGCAGTGCTTTGAATTATATTCTGTGTTCCATACTGTAAATTTAAAACTATAGGATGAATATTTACTAGACTTTTTAATAGAGAAAGACACATATGTAAACACAAATTTGCCTTTTAAAACAATCTCCTATAATATGTTCACACAATGCACAGAAGTGTGAAATTATAGTATATGATCAGCTTCCTGTACCCAGCATAGGATGTTATTTATCCCTAGCAGAACAGGAAACATAAAACGTACATAAATTGTGGGGAGTTTCCATCACAAAAAAAAAAAAAAGTTCTGTAGTTTTGATAGAATGTACTATCTGAACTTTTTTTCGGGGGGGGGGGGGGGGGGTGGGTGGTGACAGATGTTTTGTTAAAAGTTACTTTGCACTGTACATTACATGCATGGTACATACTGCACTCTTATTATTATCAAATATATTTAGCTATCCAGCAATAGTTACTGTAAAAAATGTTTTTAATTGCATTTACTAAAAATACAAACCAACCACAGCTTTATTACAGATATCCCATTTACATAATTGACCTTGAATGCTGATGCAAAAGATACAAAGGAGCATTCAGAAACAACTGTGAACACTACCTGAATCGTAGATTATTCTTTTTTTCTTGTTTGTTCGCTTTTGTTTGGAATCATCTTCACTGGGTGAATTATTCACCTACAAGTAACAGTCCATGAGTTCAACCAGTAAACAGATCCTTCCAGCTTTTACTCAGTTACACATTCAAATTTATAAGTTTCAAACAAATTCTAATAGAAATTATTTATTTCCCAACATTGCATTTACCAACAGTCTTGTGCTAACTCATGGGTGGGAGGGGGAAAGGTGCAGGGTAGGGGAAATAAGGAAGAAACTGCAGCAGTAAAGCGAAACATGCTCCAAGCAAACCACAGATGACTATGTTGAGAATAAATATTCAAGTTTAATGTCAATTAAAGTAAATCAAACAGATTTTCAAGCCCTTCCAAGTTTTAATCCAAAAAAGAAATTGCATGGTCCCACCAGAAATAGGGGTCATACAGGCCAATAAGTTACTTGCATGAAATTCAGCTTTCACTTTTGGTTCCATTCTGAATATGACTTTGCTGTAACCACCAGAATTTGATACAACTTCAGAGTATAATATAGCCAATTGAAAAAGGAAAAAAAGCATACACAACAGTTGAAGCTAGACCGATTTCCTACTCAGCATCCTGGTTGCTTGCAGCTTCTCTTCTCACCTGTTAAGCAGCGCAACTACCATAAGAGGTTGCACCACTGGTCATAGTTGACAAACGTGTTTTATCTAGCAGCAGCTAGTATTGAACTGTCTCAAGGAATTTTTTTTTTTTTTTTTTTAAACATTGACAAGTTTTAGATATTTAGAAAAATCACAAGCTGCACAGGTAGAAAGTTTCCTGGGCCTACCAAACTACCAACTATGCATGTTTTGTAGTCATGCACAGCTGTAAATGCTGCTAAAAACATAATTCTAGATAAACATAACTACATGTTTTATAACCTACATTCAATTCTAATCCGAAACCCATCAAATCCTTGATATAATTGGAGAATTGCAAAGTAGAAATAACAGATCACAGAAGATAATTGCCATGTCTTTCAGTTCCACCGAATTGTCCTTTATTTTCACATTGAAACAATGAAATTATACAGCCAAAATATTTTTTAAGTAACATCTTACTTCTTGATTGTGATGCTTCACATTAAACATTCCATCCTATTAGAAATCCTTCCATTCTCCAAGTGATTTTAAAGCCCTCTTCAGCCACTCCTCTTTTTTATACAGTTCAGATTAATATGTAAAGTACTCTGAGACTAGAACCCAATCTAATTTTAACCTGTCATTTTAAAGAATTTGGTCTTTGCAACAGGTTTACACAAGTGATCCCATCCAAGAAAGGCAGTATTAATGTTTCCCCCACAGATGTTGAAACACCTGATTAAAAATCTGGTCAGAGGGCACCTACACCACAGATTTTTACCTTACTTGAAAGCATGACATCTTTCTGATATGCCTACATCTACTGTGCACAAGCCTCAATCTTAATTAAATTAAAAATCAAATAAGCAGAGCTACTTTGGGAACTGTGGGCTACAGCTAAAATAACTTCAAATATAACAGATTGGTCCTACATTAGCACCTAACCATAACAAGTTCTGCCTACCTCTCCTTTGCCCTACAACCCAAATATTTTTTTATCTTAGCAATTTTTTTCACCATGTACAATGTTTTGCTGCTAGAAGTTAATATTAAGTGGTAGTTTCCTCCCATGCCTATGAAAACAACTGACATATAGTCTGGTTTTTGAGTATATGAAAAGAACGATGACTTGAAAAAATGCTAGATACACAAACAATCCTGTATCAGAGAAACCAAGCACTTCACAAATAAGAAAAGCAAAACTAACCTTAGTCTCCTTTTCCCTTTTCTTCCCACTTGAGGATCCTTCACCATTTTTAATTTTTTCACTCTTTTTCACAGTGTCACATGCTTGTCGCTTTCCAGGAGGTACAACACCAAAGAATTTCCGGATATCCTAGTTAAAGGGAAAACAGATTTATAATTTTTTAAATACAGATAGCTCTTACAAGTTTCACACTACAAAACAGCAGTGCACTTAAGTTACTTTCTCAACAGCTCCATTATAATATTTGTTGATCTTGAAATTTTGTTTACAATTAAGAAAACAAAGCCCAGCTGAAGTTAAACATAGCTGTTCAGACACCACACCACCTTTGTCTTTGAATCATAAAAAAAGTTTATTTCTCCCTTAGTTTGACATCCTCACCAACACACACTTGAAAACAAACTTCCACTACCAATGAAATAATAACTTAAGATAGATGTATAATTAGAATTCCTTTTTTTCCCCCCAATCATCACAAACCTAGCCCAAAGTATTTCTATAGTTGAAAATTATCAACTCAGCTATGAAGTAGTGTCCAATGTAGAAAGACAGGAGAGCACCAAGAGCTAGAAACAGTCAAGTAGTGGGACATACTGCATCCTCTACCTTCTTATAGATTTAGGACAGTAGTTCTCATCTCACTAAAAAAATTAGCCAGCAAGAAACAGATTAAAATTTAAACAAAGAGAAAGAACCTAATACAAAAAGCTCCAAAAAGTCTATTTTGTAACCTTATTTTATTGTCTGACCACAGTACAACCATAAAAAGCTTTCTAAATATGTAAGATCAGCAGCTGAAACTTCAGTTTTTATAAAGCACTATTGTACACACAAAACCAAATGTGACTTCTGTTGAAAAAAACAAGTATTTCTGTTTTATTAAAAAAACAGCTACCTGGTTAGTATTACTACCTTCAGGGGTAGCAGCCATTTTAGAGAAAGAAATTACCTCACATGGCCTAAATATATAGCAGGTAAAGGGTGTGGCTCAGTACTACATGTAACCCAGCTGATAGCTATTCCCCATCATAGAGTTCATCTGGGTAGTTCTTGATTATTATAGGGAACTACAAGTAAAATAGTAAATTATTAAGAAATTTCCCTAAAACTCTGATTGACAAGAAGTGGTGTTTCAGGCTCCTTTTCTCTTAACAGTCAGTTCCCTGTGAGTTTGGATTTGGACTATCAGAGCCTATCGGGCTTAAAATCAATGGAATGTGCAATTTGAAAGCACACACAAAATACGGAACATGTTATCCAGCATCAGAAATGTTGTTTCTTGTAAAAATTTAGAGTCTTTATGTTTTACCTGCATATAACACTATGGATTCAGCAAACAGACAGTAATAGACTGCGAAGCATTCTTTCTCAATGAGACTTCACACATTTCCATCTATGGAATTTAAGCCTTGGGGCATAAATTTTCAACACTGCTATTTTACATGTACTCCTACAACATAAACGCAGTACTATATAAGCTCTGAAATTTTGACTGCCGATACCTATAGGTAGCAGGTTTGAAGAAAGCATCTATCTAAAGCAGATTTGTGGACTCGATCACTCAATCATTACTGACTTCTTTTTAGGCTTAAGGTAACATAGGCAACAGAAATACTGATTACTAGTCTCATCAGAATTTTTATGTAGTAAAATAATTTAAATACTTACTACAACACTGCAAAATAAAGTGATGTTAAAGTTTTGGTTTCATTGTTTATAGTTGTTACTTTTAGGCTTAAAATCTTTGGAGAATAATTAATTTTAGATCAATAGTAACACTCAATTCTAGTATTTTAACTAAAATGTTAACTAGTAAGTGAGCTGCTCTGCAAACACTATATACAATAATATTAGAATTTTTTTTATAGACTTATACAAGGAAATACCATCATATCCTGGTTTATGAAATGCAGACTTAATAAAGAAAATATATGAAATTGACCTGTCTGCCCCAGCTTCTTCCACTATTTTAATATCAGAGTTCCTGAACTGCTAAGGCCTAAATTGTAACATGTAAATTATTATTTTCTGCCTCATCAGTTCTCATGAGATATCAAGTTAGCTCTTCATAAATATCTTTAATTCGCAAAATGAATGCCATAGCTATAAGCCCTCTACATTTAACATGCTATAAAGAGGACCTAAACTGCCACTTCAAACTTTTAAAAAATAGTATCTAATCAGGGCCAACTTTACAAGCTATTTTCCCCAAAATCACTTTATAAACACCTAAAATAAATGGGTGACAGTCAACTGCTACTATCTTTTATAATGCAGGTATTATTTCATTAGATTAACAGGTCAAATGAGGATAAACAATTTTTTTTGGTTTTTATTCAAAGCAGCATCTTCTACCCATTTACTAAGAAAGCACCGTCCATAACAATACTGGTTTTTCTCTGAAAATACTGGGATGATACAGCAGGTACATATTCCAAAATTGCCTCCCTATGTTAACACAACTCATTACATTCTCTTGACAGAAACTGCACTTCAGCCCTCAAGAAACAGCAGGTTTTTCTTTTTCTTTTATTGTTACATGCTTGTGTTAAGTTTTTCAGAAAATACTGTGAATATTAAAGCACACAAGCCTCCTAGAGATTTCTGAATAAAAGTTTGTATTAGGGTACTAAATTTTCATTTCCCATAGTGACCATCTACTTTTGAGTGACTAAACTACACAGCTCTAAGCTACAAAGGAAAATTGACATTTATGTACAATCTTCTTCAATCTTCAGAGTTATAAATCCTCCAATCTTCTTCAGCCATCCTGCTTTTCAGAAGAAAAAGCAACCTTGTTAGCCACTGCTGGGCTATAAAAGATGGTGAATTCAGAATTGCTTGGGAGAAAAGTATGCTACAGTGCAACGATAAAGTCATCTTTCAGCAAAGCTTTTATCCAAGAATCATAAGAGACAGATTTTTCGTGCCATTTATTACGAGATGCCAGATAAATCCTTAATTCGTCGCACAACTAACTGCAGAAATGAAGCAATACAAGTATCTATTGAACTGATTCCCATCCAAGAAGTTTGAAGACTATTTATAAAGTATTATATAAGCTTAGATCCCAGACAGGATCACTCGCGTCCATTCTGGGTTTATCTATTTAACATACTCTGATTGACCATCTTATCGGTATATAATGCCACGCATATATATGAGTTCACCAGGTGGAAAAATTGTGTTATGTTTAGCTTTTATCCATGCTCATTCAAATGAGGAGAGGTGTGTACCAATGTAAGCAGCAAGTTTACTTCCAGGACATTCTCCCCAAAAACCACAGGATTCATCAGCCTTGTATATGCTGGAGACACACTCACCAGCACGGCTGTCCCAGGTGGTCCCCTTGCCCAGAAGGCTAAAATTAAAAGAGGTGAGGCTGTATTAATGTGGCTCCCCACTGGTACTTCAGCAGCAGCAACACGACATGTAACTTTGAGCAGTTCCACTTAAGTAAGAGGTGGAACTAAGTAAGAATTTCTTATCACTCTCACTAAATTAGGGGGATAATCGATGCATAACATCGAAAGCTGTGTTCAGGTGCACTGGTTCCTGCTGAGCCATCTTAGTAGTATCATCCTGGTAATGGCTGTGCTGTCCAGTTCTTGCCAGTTTTGACTACTGCTTCAAATCCTCCATCTTATGCAATAATAAAAGACCATAGCAGTTAATCATTTCAGGTTGCAAGTTTTCTCTTGAATGATTTATATGTGTCTGTTTTACTGAGGAGATTAACATGAATAGAAACCGAAACCTATTTGTTAGGTAGTACAAAGACTGGTTATTCAAAGAGTTTGTCAGGGTGACTTTTAAGACTTTAGTAAACGCCCAGCTCAAAGAAGTCAGTTATAAAAGTCATAAACACTCCATACTGGGTTTTTTTTCCTGCATTTCAAAAGCATCCCAAACCAAAGATCAACTACTCCAACACTTTGATGATAGAACCATCTCAACCTAACCATAATAGGCACAGTGTTTTTAGAAGACTAGTGTCCAGTAGGGCAGAATATTTTCCAAAATAACATCATATAATTCAGATTGCACCTCAAAATACAATAAAATATAGAAAACTGAATTTCACCAACCTAGCTCAATGACTTCAATAAAGTAATGCACCTTATTTCAGGTATTCTGAAGTGTGTCCATGAGGGCCTTGCATCAAAAGAATCGTATTTATTTACAGTCTGCCTATTTCAGTGCAAGTTTTGTGCAAACATCAGCTTGACATCTGGTGTATCCAGAAAAATTGCAGAGGTACTATACAGTATTTTTCGAGCAGCATCACAGTTCTAAGTACACACCAGCTGATGCTACAGCTTCAGCCATGAGTGTCTCTCAGCTAGAGGCAATTCAAGCAGCCCCTACCCCCAGTCATTTATTCCCTCAGTTGTACCAGTATAGCTCTCTGCTTGGGAACTGGGTCAGGCCACTAATCTGGGTAAAAGAATAAATCCCTTCTAAGACAAATCAGTTCACTGGGTAACTCTACACACATCAGTTCAGCACAGCTGAGAAGATGCTGCAGAACCAACCCAATGGCGGCTACTTACATTTGGTGCTACATGAAAAAAACTCTGTTTGCAAGGGTATGATATTAAATTCCAATATGCTTGTGCTGTCACTGCACACACAGAACAGGCTACGTGGTTACTAACATCACTATATTTTTGCCTCTATCTCTGCAGCTGCAGCCATGATGGTTGTAGAGCCTCTTCTCTTCAGCACTGAAAAGGGAAGGGGCTGAGGCAACTCACACTCTCCTCAAAACAATGGCTGTCTTCCTCCCATCTAGGAAAGTGGCAGACATTGCAAGATCTGTGACATTCAGAAGACTGCATAGGGGGAGAAAGCCTTTGTCCCAGGAAGGTGGGAAAGGAGGAAGCCTTCCAGTAAGATCAGTTTTCTAAAGAGGTGATGGCAGGGGAACAGGAGAGGCAGCCTTGTCCTCGTGCATAAATTTGAAGTCATCAGCCACCCCTAAAAAACTATGAAAATATCACAGTTTAATAGTTTCAGGATTCTTAGTGCTGGCAAACCTCTGTCAGTACTGTGAAAGACCCAGACTGTATCACCCATCATTGCTGAGCACCAGGTGTAAAATATAAAGAAGGTTAAACTCTATGGAGAGTCCAAAACCAAAGTTGAACCTAACTGGCTTTGAACGGCATTTGCAGTTAAGCCAGTAAAACAGCCGCACAGAGGCTCCATCTGAGAAGAAACAAATTTATCTCGGCCAGAGATGAAGAGGGGATACCATCTTACGATGGCCGCATAACTGAGCGGCACTTTGAAAAGCACACACACAAACACCTATACATTTATATTTACAAACTCTTTGCGTCTTACTGAGGATTGCATCCTTCATTATTTATGAACAAATGTCTACTTCTAGACTTTTTAAGTTCTCTCTTCCCCACTTGAACTGGTTTTCTGCAAACATTGCACACCGTCCAATTCGGCAGCTGAAACGCCCTCGTGTATGCCCTTACTAAAACTAAGGGAAGAGGTAAAACTTCGGCAGGCAGACCGTCTTTGGAGAGAGGGGTTAGCTCGCCCCGCGCGCCTAATTCAACACCCAGTTTCAAGGCGGGGGGGGGGGGCAGCCGGAGAGCCTCAGAGTCTTCCCCCTCGGGGCAAGGGCACAATCGCGGGCATTCCCTCGGCCAGGGGTTTATTTTCCCGGCACGCGTGGGAAGCCCGGCCCGGGCCCCGGCGCCCGGCCCCTCAGGGCGGGAGCGGCGGGAAGCGCGCGAGCCCTGCCGGAGGCGAGGCGCGGCGCGGCGGGGCGGGCGGGCGGCCTCTCCTCCGCAGCCTGGCAACCGCTCCCGCCCGCGCAGGTCTCCGCCGTCCCGCCACAGCGCGGGACCTCCGCACCCGGGGCCGCCCTCAGGGGAGAGGACGCCGGCCCGGCCCGGCTCGGCTCGGCTGAGCCCGCGCCGGGCTTCTTCAACGGCCCCAACGGCGGCGGGGCTGCAGTCACGCGCGGGGAAGACGCCCACCCGGCCCCGGCCCCGCCGCCGGCGGGGCGGGACGCTGCGCTGCGCTGCGTTCCCTTCCCTTCCCTCCGCCCGCAGGGGGAGACCCGCGGCCCCTCCGGTGCGCCGTGCTCACCATGCTGCCAGCGGCCGTTTATCTCGCTAGCGGGACACCTCCGGCTCCATGCCTCCCGCCCCCCCTCCTCCTCCTCCTCCTCCTGCCCACCCCCGCCTTCGCGCCAACTCCCGCAGCCCGGCGCGCGGCGCTGCCGTCACAGCCGCGACGGGCGGGGCGGTGTCAGGGCCCGGCGGGGAGGGCCCGCCCGCCGCCTGGCCTGGCCTGCCCGCCGCCTGGCCTGGCCTGCCCGCCCGCCGCCTGGCCTGCCCGCCCGCTTCGTGTCCCGTGGGCCGCTCCGCTCTCTCCGCAGGCGCCGACGGCTGGCCGCTCCCGCAGCGGGGCGGCGCGCGGGCTTAACCGCTCGTAACCGCCCCGCGGAGCCTCGGCGGGAAGCCTGGGCGGCCGCGGCGGGTCCTGGCCCGTTAGTTGAGGGAGGGGGTATGGCAGCTCGCGTCAAAATGGTGGGCTTCTGGCTGCTGCAGCTCCGCGAGGAATAGGTGTGTCCTCGGTCACCTCTGACAGAGAAGGAGAGCTGACAGCCCTTACTGTTTGAACAGGGGAACAGTGCCAGGCCTCCGTGAGATTGACCGGTTTTTAATGCAAACAAACCGTCCTAAGTACCTGGACAGCTAGGCAGCAGTGCAGTCGCCATGAGTCACGTCGGAATCGGCGCAGCACATAAAATCATTTCCCTGTAGTGAATATGCGTTGGTCCCTTCTTTCCTGGTTTTGCAGGAAGCGTCAGGCTTTGATTCCTCTACAGTGTTTTCTCCCACGCGTTAAGGTTTAGGAGAGCTGAGTCTATCTGCATCTGAGGAGTCCAAGAGAAACTGGAAAGTTATGTGTCCTCACCCACGCACTGTTCAATTTCTGATCAGTTTCCAATGAAATCTTGTATGTTTTCTTCCGGGGTTTTTCCTCTACTTGCTGAACGCTGAGAGAGAATAAACTTGGGCAAACCAAATAAAAACAGTTCCTGCCTCAATAATTACCTGTCTGATGTTTAGATTCTGCCAACCTGCTGAATTGCCAATTATTGCTAGTCTTGGAGAAGAATGGAGAGGCCAAACGGAATTTGTGACATTAGAAATACTGCCGTCGATTTAGAAAACACTCATAAAAAAAAGCAAAGAGTACAAGCTCAATTTGTACTTCTCTGCAATTTCCAGAGCTATCATTTGTATACCTTCTGTATTCACTTCATTTTCTTTTTTTTTTTTTTCAAGAACAAGAGACTGTCTTCTTGGTGGCATGATCAAATTCCAGCGAAGATAATTACATAGGTCAGATCTTTTTGTCCAATCTGAGAAAACATGAATGTTAATGACACCTATTACCATTCCCATTTAATTCTTTAAATTGAACTTTAAGTAATCGTAAGACCCTGTTTGTATAGCAATTGCTGCTGTTTTATGAATGCATATGGTCAAGTGGACTCATATTTTCAACGTTAGCATAGCTTGTGAATTTGGATTTCTGCATAAGAAACACATGACAGAGTGAGCAAGTAAATGCAGACCCACAGCATAGGCTGTGCTTTTCAGCCTGTTTTGCAAGGTATTCCATATGCACTCAACTATAATGGCTATGCAAACAAAACTGGTATCACTTTAGAAAAACATCTCCAGCAATATGTTTGTATTTAATTCTCATTATGTAATTTTTAAAGCTGTGCATATTCCTGATACCAGGACTAAAGAGTAGTTAAAATGGCTGACATTTGTAAGAGCCAGACTGTTGAAATAATGCTAAAAGAGTTATTGCAGGTGGTTATCTCTATTTGTAGTTGATAAAGCTACCTAGAATAACATCCAGCAGCGCAGTATTTGCTTGTGGGCTTGTGACATGTCCATGCTTCTCGGAAGGCAAGATTTTAACCCTTTATGATCAGACTGAATACCTGGAATGACTATATTTCACTCCTGGGTACGGTGGGGAGACAGAGGATACCTCTGTTTCTACGCGCATGGCTATGAAACCACTGGAAGAGGGAAACCTTGCTCTGCAACAGGAAACAAAACTGAATACTCATTGTATTATGATGCACTTTGCAAGATAAAATGAAGGCAATATCCCTTTTGAGTCTGTCATGATGTCATGGGTCATGTTTTAAAGGCATATTACCCAACTAAAAGTACAGTTTTTTAAAAAGTAGTTAAAGTACACTCAATATCATCACTCTATTTACAACTAAGACAAATAATTTTTAAAATTAGACTTGTTTTCTACCTTTCTGAAAATCACAGACAGTTTGGCTTTTTATGTTGTTTTTTTCCAAAATACAGGAACAAAGTGAGATATTAACCTTTGAGCTTGAGGGTTTTTCCCCCTAATGAACAAGAATAGTCCTACTGTTGTTATTATTAGTGAAGGCTTTGTCTTGTTATTGAAGGATGAGGTTGTTTATAAGAAAAACACATTTTCTTATATAGTCTGTTTTCTTTTTGTTAGTATTTTCTTATTTATTTTCAAATTTTTGTATATTGATATGTTGATACAATTTTGGAATTGAAATCAACTTTTATTGCAACTTTTGAAGCAATGTTTTATTTACTGCTCTACAAAACTTGTATTTTGAATTGTTTGAAACTTAATTGAAGTATAAGGCAGGTACTTGTTACTTAACGCTGAAGTACTTTTGAAGTCCATAAGGTAGTGTTTCTTATGTGTTTTAGGGGACAATACCCTTTGATCATTTAAGAAATCTTTATAATGGAACAGACATATTCTGAGCTTCACATGTGTCCAAAGGACATCTGAGGTTAGGAATTGCCCTAAAGAAATACAGTATGGTAATGCTGAGATGATTAAGAAAACACAACAAAAAAATGTTTCCTGAAATTGAAATTTCAGGTTAAATTCTGTATTTTTACATAACATTAATAGGCATTATTCATACTGATTTACTATATTGTAGGGTCTACTTTGGAGGAATCCTGTAGGGAATATTTTGCTTACTAGAGTCTCCAGTAAAGAAAATCAATTTTCTTTCACATCGTAGAAACAGGAATTAGCATTTTGCTGCAGACAAAAAATTCCAAAAATTCTTTGTAAATCTGTGGTCTAGTTTCTATTTACATTAGGCTTTCTGGAGTATCCATCACAACTATGTGTCTTCAGAAAAGACTTGATGCCATCTCAAACAGTTTTTGCTGTATAAGGTAAAGATAAGTGTTTGATTTGCATCACACCACTGAGGGCAATTACATAAGTTGTGCTTTTTTGAGCACCTTGCACTAGTAGATCTGAGCAGCTGATGTTAATGTAAACATTACACTTTTTCTAAGTGAACTTTGTCTTTAGGTCTTTTCTCTCATTTCATTTGCATATTGGGGCAGAGTGAATGTGTCTTAACTCGGAAGCTCAGCCTACCATTGCACACATTCAAAACTCTACTCCTTTCAACTATTGTGTTCAGCATTTCTGCAGATCAAACCCCAGATTTTCAAGCCAAGCCCCTAAAACAAGGAGAGTACTTATTCAGTGGTCAAGTGAAAAGTTGTTTTCATAATTTAAATCACTTGCCTTGGCAGAGGGAAAGATAGAAAAGGAAGTTTGATAGCTAAGAACAGAACTGAATCATCATTAGGCTTCCCAGCTACTGTAACAGTAACGGCAAGTGCCCTGGAGATCTCCGCCTCTCCCAGCCTTGATTCGTTCTGAAACCAGATTCATTAATTGCACAGCCAGCGGCAGGGAATCCCCCTGTGCACCATCATACTGACGTCCACGTATAGCATCCAGACTGGAGCCTGTACTGACTCTGTCACTTGAGCTACTGGAATAATTACTCCCTTCGTCTTCCCCTCCCTTTGCACCCTCACTTCTTAACAGCCCCTGATCACATCTCAATCTTCTGTGCTGTTTTCCAAATTAACGGTCACAGTGTTTCCTTTCCCCAACTCTTTGCTCAGCTAATCAAAACCTCCTTCCAGATTCAAGTCACTGCATGATTCTCATCAGTTAAATTGCTTCCTCTTTATCAAGTAACATTATGGCCCAAACAGTTAAATATGACAAAGCAATAAGAAACTGGATTCAGAGCTTGAAACATTGAAACATTTTCAAACGCTGATTATAGCAGTCATATCAAAAATAAGGAAAGAAATAACAGTTCGTAACTTTGTCCAGATCAAGCATCTGGGAGCACAGGTCTCTGCTGCACCTTTCACATCTCATGCAGATGCAACACCTTGTCTGCACCAAGATGCCACTGGTGCTAATTCTGCTGTAGTTAGCGGGGAGAAGCCTGTTGTCTTTACCTTGCCAATACATTGCCACGGTATTACAGAGCTGTCGTGGGTGTTTTGAACTCAAGCATCTGGTTATCATGGTAACTAACTGCTTTAGAAGTATAGTGGCAGCCATGATGACTTATATTTGGGTTTTCTTTCATAAAGTACGATATATACAATCAAAGCTTTTAAATGTTAAAATAGAAGGATTATGTTTATGCAATAACTATCCAAATGAGCATTTTAAAATGCTATTCCATAGAATAAAAAAGGAACATGTCAGTAATATGCTGTAGACCAACTTGGTACAGTCCCTATCTACTCCTCTCTTTCCCAAGCTGCCTTTGGTAGGATCTTGGCTGAGAAGTGTGGATCTGTTACTTCAGGTAGTTGAGGGAGGCTGGGTTTGTTATGTGGGAGAGACTCGTGTTAGATGCATGGCTACCCCACCAGCAGGGATCTGCAGTGCAGAAGATGTCAGTGGGAGGTTTCTTCTCCATCTGTGGTGAAACTGCTTCTTGCAAAGGCACTGCAGAGAAATGCTTACAAATATGCATTGAGGTTTTGTTGTTTATCTTACAAACAAATAAAATGTCTTCCACCTTCTATTGATTAATCAGCTTTATTGTTAAACTAAAGGTATGTCTCAATGGCATTATGCAATGCCCCAAGCATGCTCTCACAGGTAGCAGGGGCAGTAAGGCGGCAGTAGACCAGCAGTCCGTGTGGACTTCCATGTCTTACATGCCAGCAGGGCTAATTCATCCCAGCTGAGTGCTATACTTAGGTGATAAGTTGTTCCCATGCTCAGATTTCAGTGTGCATCTTTCTTGCATATGAAGTTACTTCACACTGCTATCTTGTTCTGCAAATCTCCAGCAACTGTGGTCTGCATGTGGATACGCTTTATATTACTGTACCTCAAGAAAAGCAAAAACAATAGGCATCAGTCTTACTGTATTAAGTAAATTGACTATATCTCAACACATGTAGTTTTGCTGTAATTTGAAGTATGTTAAAAGATGAAATTATATTGCATAACAGCTCTGTAAGTTATTCGCTGTACTGTTGCCCCAGCTGTGTATACCAAGATTGATAAATTAATCAATACTGAAATAACATTTTTGGGGGCTACTTATCTTTGCTAATTGTGTTTATTTGAAGAAATCCAGAGAAATTGCTTAAGAGCTGGAACAGACCCCTGTTAATTTTGTACTGCTGCTGTACATAGTGCTGTACAGCAGACTTTTATATAGGATAGAAAAACAGTTGCATGTGTTTGAAAGAAATATTGACTTGCTTTGTGTTTTTATAGTTAGTGAGATGTGCTTATGTCTCTTATCCACAACAGCATTTCCCATGAGTCCAGGGAGAATTTTTCAGCAGAAGTAGGATGTTTGAGCAGGGCAGGACTGAGGAATGACACACTGCCCTTCCAGCCATCCAATTACACAGACAGGGTAAATCACCTTTTAATTGGAGACTACGTAGTCTGAATTATATTTCTGCCATGTTTCCTCAAAATACAGCTGCGTGAGGAAAAAAGGATGTGATAGCTTCTTAGCACCCTCTGTCACCTATATTCTCCCATCCGAATCACCGAGCTTTAAATAAATTCATTACTAGCATTTATATTGTTTTGGCAACCTATTTTCCTGCAGTAAGAAACCAGCTAGATGTCTCGGTGGTCATACAGAGGCCACCTCCCTAAAAATTACGCTGTTCTCTGACCTGTTCTAGGTCTCACAGTTCAGGCTAATCATTGACAGGGCTTTTACGATCACAAGCTTTTAGTGAAGCTTTGATAAGACACTCCAGCAGTTAGTGGCAAATGAAGACAGTCTGCACAGCGGGGACTCCAGTGAATGAATGGATTTTTTTCAGCATCAGTGCAAGAAATCTGACTTTTAACACTGGCACTATAAACCGGCATAATGTGTGGCCAACGACTGGAGAGATTTGTTGCTTTTTGGACATTAGTCTTCATAAGGATAGTTACTGGGTTTGCTGGAGAAGGAAGATCTGTGTGGAGGAAGGACCCCCACTTCAGCCCCGTGAGTGAAACACAGGTGTTTTTGTATGACACTTTCCCCAAAGAGTTTCTCTGGGGTATAGGGACGGGGGCTTTCCAGGTGGAAGGCAGCTGGAGGAAGGACGGGAAAGGCTCCTCCATCTGGGACCGCTTCGTCCACTCGGAGTTCAGGGATGCTGACAGCACAGACGCCTCCAGTGACAGTTACACCTTGTTGGACAAAGATTTGTCTGCTCTGGATTTTTTGGGAGTTACATTTTACCAGTTTTCAATTTCATGGTCAAGGCTTTTTCCTACTGGAGTGGTAGCAGCTCCCAATGAAAAAGGACTCCAGTATTATAACACCCTTATTGACTCTTTGCTCTACAGAAATATGGACCCCGTGGTTACACTGTACCACTGGGACCTGCCCTTGATGCTGCAAGAAAAATATGGGGGATGGAAAAACGAATCAGTAATTGATATCTTCAATGACTATGCCACCTTTTGCTTCCAGACCTTTGGGGATCGTGTTAAGTATTGGATTACAATCCACAATCCGTATTTAGTTGCTTGGCATGGGTATGGCACAGGTATTCATGCTCCTGGAGAAAGAGGGAAAATAGCAACCGTCTACTCTGTAGGACACAATTTGATCAAGGTACAGTATAGTAAGATTTTTACAAACTGATCTTGCACTGCCATGGGAAATTATGGGAGGAATCAATCATGTAATCAATGTTTAAAAAAATAATTAAGGAATGTGAAAACACCAAGAAATAACCCTTAGCTAAGGCAGGGTTTTTTTTATTTCCTGATGTTGATTTTATTGTTGTTGTCACAACAGCTGACTCAGTAATTACTTGTTTTAAAGTGTTTGTTTATTATTTTATTTAAATTAGGTTTTGCCTACAAAATCTGACTATTAAAGAGCATGATTTTCCTTCTTTATTCTTTCCACTTAGTTAAACACAGTGACATGACCATTCATTCGGCTACACTGAAATGACTATCCTATTAGTTTAAAATGAAATTTATTTGCATTTGCATATTGGATCAATTCTACTAGCAATAGAGTATGTATATATAAATATTAGTTGTAGCTTAGTAAGATCATATTGCAAAATGTTTATTGCTAAACTAGCAAGGTCAGCAGTTCTTGGGTTTGGAAGAAAACAAATATCCTTTTCAGTATTTGAGAGTTTCAAAATTACATTATTTCCGTGAAGTTTTCAGCATTTTAATTTTTATGTCAGTCTTATTTAGCAGCTGTCTTCTACAGAATTACACATCCAAAAGGCTTGATCCCATGATCGATAGCTTCAACAGCTGCAGTACTGCGTCCTAAGTTCATGGTACTCTTTCTTTGGGAAAGACAAAAAGAGAAGTCTGAAGTGGGTCATATTTTTTAAGGAAAAAGTGCAAACATTGTTCATGGCATTCTCAACAGCATTAGAGTTTACAGCATCTCCTCTGATAGATGATTAATTTAATTCTATAGAGTAGCTAGTTCCTATGCATAGGAGCTTATATTCTTATTTTCTCTTGCTATAATTTAAAACAATTTCCAATAACAGCAGTTTAAGATAAGAATTAACAATATCAATAACAGCATTTTTTTCACCTGTAGTGCTCAAAGTACTTTACAGAGCAGGTCACTGTCCTCTTTCTGTTTGATAGAGCAGCTAGTATAATTCCCCCTGCTCAAACTATTCCTAGCTGTCACGAAGAGAATTTTTCTACTACCTACCATACATTAGAAATATAATGAACAAATAAATCTGAATATATTTGTCCTACAGAAAGAAGTATGCATGTGAGAAAAAATTAATTGCCAGAGTAGTTAAAAATATTCTGCAACTGACCATTTCTATTTCTTGTATTTGCTTCTGGGCTTGAACCCGCAGAGCCTTCTTTTTCAGAGAATTCACACTGCAGTCAGTAGAAGTTTTACACATAGAAAAGTCATCAAACATCCTGAGTCATTGATTTCAGACTTAGCACAACAATGATTTCACTATAGAGATTTGTGAAGCATCTCAAAGAGAACTGATGCTCAATCATTCTTTTTATTTTCAAGTGCTATATAAAATATATTTGATATAATACACATAAAAGATACAATGTAAATTTGTGGCATTGCTTGCCTGCATTTCTGAGAGGTACAATCAAATCTGGGGTACCAGCTAGGCAGTCTCTGCATTTTCCCACTCTCTAAAATCCGTGTAAGCAGCACACACCACATAGGGAGCAGCGCCTCTGCTGAAGAGTTCCAGGAAGCCAAGCACAGCTGGGTCTGATATACAAATTACTAAGTGACCTAAGTTCCTCAGTCAATATTATTTAAATCTCAGATTTGATCTAATAGTTCATTCTAGCTTTAAAGTCTGTGAATCTGAGTATAAAATCAATCACTTAAATGAAAGCCTTAGTGAGACTTTCAGCAACACACAATCCATTAACTAGTTTTTTATTATTTTGGGGCAGAAATTCTTTTCATGTTGTATCTTTCTTACAGCGCCATGAACATTACCTAATGTATTAGCAGTTCTCTCCTGTGGCACTATAAAATTTCTGAAGATCTTAGGTCTTTATGAAGAATGTCATATTTGTAGCAATGTATTTGAGGAACTGGAGTTTGATGTTTGGGGTTAGAGGTGGAATGGAAGCTCTTAAGGAGCCAGTCGACATGAGTACACTCATATATATATAAAAATTAATTTTTTTCTTAATAAAATGTAATTAAAGCCAGTCATTCCACAGAAGTCACAGGTGGTATTGTATGTTTCAAGCTAACTAGCCAGAATCTTTCTCTAAGATTTTTGTGGGTATCTAAATTTTCAGTTTATTTAGTATTGTTGACAATAATATAATGCATTGATGCATAATGAGGATTCGTGTGTTGTGAAATGTCTCTCCTTTGAGAGGCAAGGAATGTTATAAGAATCTCTCTTTAAAGACATTTCACATGGCTTTTTATTTCAGGACTGGTATAGGCAAATCCATTTCTCAGACACTGTATTATGGCTACCTTCTAATTTAGCACTGCAAACCAAAAATGTCCTCCCAAAAATAAGAGATCAACAAAAATGTCAGGTTTTGGCAGTGTGAAGCAAAGCCTGTTAAAGATGTTGAAAAGATTCGCATTTATGCCAGCAACTTTAGGAGGAGCCACATTCTTATCCAGGTCAGGGCATCATTTTTGGACAGGCTGTTGAAAGACAATATTATTCTCCATGCCACACTGTGTACATTAGCAGGTCCACCCATGAAATACGCTGAGCAGGAAAAACAGGTCTGTAGTGGTCAAAAGAAACTAATCTGGCCATCACTGTTACATAGCAAATTGCTGAATAATCATTCTTAAGCCTTTTTGTAGTACCTTTGGATAAACCATAAATGAGGCTCTCTCATGAGTCCTACTTTTAGTTTCATTTACCAGTGCACTGTTGTTGTTGTGGTGTTGTGAAAACTAACCACCCTTTATATAAAGGAGTGCTTTTATGTGATATATCAATCATAAACTGAAGCTAAGTTTCATAGAATCACAAAAACAATATAACAAACCATAAACCTCTGCTCTTTTGGACTTTGGATTATTTTATTGTAACAACAGCTTGAAAGTTGTGGGAGATTTTTGCATCTCTGGAAGAGGGTTGAAGTAATTCCTCTTAAACCATCAATTTTAGTAGGCTAAAGAAATCCAGCATCTTAAATTTCAAATAATTGGCTAGCATAAGGAAAAAGTCCATGCATTTTAGAACTGATTAAAAAATTATCTGCTTCCATGAATGACTGCAGGTAGGTCATTAGGTAGATAATGATCTTATTAAAGCTTTTCAACAAAAGTAGCATTGATCCGTTTTCATCAAGCCCCAGAGCCCTATGGTGTTGGTTGGCACAAGGCCTTGCAGGTGCTGTATCACCTAGTACCTGTGCTTTCCTTCTGTGCCTTGCATCCTTTTAAGGGAATGCCTCAGATAGATACATCTACTTACAGTCCTGCCTTTTACATGGGTCTTGCTATTCAAGACCCATAAAGGGGGCTGGTGAACATGGAAGCAACGGCTGCGATCCATGTGGGGAAAATAACCCACAGAAGAACTCAAAATTTCAATTTAAAAACCATATTTGCATGTTACTATGTATGCTATTCATACACAGAGAGTAATAATTGCCACTGATCATTTTAAAAGACCTGATACTACTTCCATGGAAATGAATAGGAAATTTGAAGTTTGACACTTGTCAATTATAAATTGCTAAGGGGTTCACTTAGATAAATCTCGGTTCAATTTTATGATCATTACCAGTAACACGAGGAGCATGTGGAATCTTATACCAGATGGAGAGTAGACATCAAAAGTGTATCATCTCCTTTCTTCATTAAAGGAGAATGTACTTCACAAAAGCAACATCAGAAAACAGCTAATGATAACATGTAACTTGCCATGCGACACTTGAAAGACACATCAAAGAAGATACAAAAACTATGAGCTTGCTCCTGAGGCAGCTGTCGTACTGGTGCAGAGAAGAAAAAAACTGCACACAGAAAAATTAGATGGATTTCTTTGATTTAACAGTAAATAAATCTGACAAGAAGCAAGGAAGTATAAAGCAGATGAATCATTGTGGCTGTAGCTAAATGAGATACATACCTGATATATTATTACCATTTTCTCTGGATCTAGTTATGCTCTTTTATATTTAGATTGAGGTCTGTAAAGATCACAAACTGCAGTCCAAGCTGTCTTCTTTTCGTCCTCTCTATCAGTGCCCTCCGGAGACTTCTGTCTTTGCTATGTAACAGGCAGAAAGGGCCTTTTTTTTTTTCCTGTTAAAGATCATTCACACCCCTTTTCATCTGGCTAAAAAGCCCAGGAGAAAACTATCAGAATAAGATCTCCCTAAAAATTTTCTTCATGGACACACCTTCATATCGCCTCCTGGTAAAAGGCAATAAATTCCCTTTCAAATATGGTGTCTCCATACAGATCCATTACAGATCAGGTTCATCTCTGTGTCCAGCTGCATTACTCCCAGCTCTTTGGTAGCTCTCACTGTGCTAGGATCTCTTTGTAGACACTGCTGCCTTTGGGATCTTTGGATAAGCATGTCCCAGAGAAGTCCCATAATTCATTCTCCTTAAAAAAAATTTCTCCTGAATGAATGGTGAATAATTCTTATCTCTACATCCAACCCTTTCTTCCCTTCCTCCAAAGAGGCCTCCTTTCCTCAGGATCTAGAAAGATGAAGCTACAGCAGTGCCCGTATTTCTTATACGAGGAGGGAAATCTGTGTCCATGAAGTACAGCTCTAGGGTGGACAGCAGAATTGACTGTGCTTGTAAATGTCTTTGCTGGAATATTTTTCAAACCGTAGTAGCCATCAATGATGATGCAAAATTCAGCACTGATTCACACTTTTTTTGTATGATTTGTTGTTTTCAGGTTAGCGTTCTTACACTTCTTGGAAATCACCAGGAAAAACACAATCCAGATGCAAGATGGTTAGCATACAACAAATTTGATATTAAAGCCTTAGTCCTTCAAACCATGCTCTTAGAAATTTAGTTGCGTACATCTCAAGAGCCCTTTTTTTCTTCACAAGGATTGAGCTTCAGAGTCAGTTTGCAAAATAAGGGCTTTAGCTCTACTGACTACGTGACATCTTTACCACAGACCAAAAGGGCCTTGAACTGAAATATATTCTCCAAATAAGCCACACACACCTACCGTTCTTCTAAAGTGATGTTTAACACCATCATCATCAGACTCTGTATTGTAGCTCTTCATGTTTTAAAAACCAACCAAACACAAAGCCAGAATCATTTTATTAGCATTTTTTAAATTCTAGTTTTCCTAAATGTTCTTGCTCTCTAGCACACTAAAATAACTCCATATACCCCTGACATTGTTTTGTGTGCTCATTGCTGAGACATTCAAGGAAAATTGCTTGACTTCAAGATGTCTTAAGAATTTGAAAGTATTGATCTTTGAATAGTAAGCTATTTGTGTATGGACATGATAAATTACAGGATTAGAGTCTGAAGGGGTATGAGAATATTTCAAGAAGAGAGAAGAACAATACTGTTGTCTTGATTTTATTAAATTGACTTATCTAGCCTTTTTACATGGTTAATACTAACTCACTTAGCACTTTCTATGACTTTCAAGTCTATGGAATAATTTCTGTATTAATACCAGGAAAATATGCTGAAATTAATGTCATATGTATCTAGAATAAATACACAATATTGATCCTGCTTTCACTGTGTACTTAGCCTTGACATTTGTCCTTGATCTAACAAGGAAAGTGAAAGATTAGGGATTAAACTCTAACTGAAAAAAGATTAGTCAAGATTACTCAAAATAGCCAATTCAATGTATGTTACAGCTTTTAAATTGATGTTTGTTTCGTATGTGGTCTTACAAAACAAATTATGTATTGTTGATTCCATCAACAATAGTTTGCACTTAGTGAACATCTTCCATCTGAGAATGTTAAGCTGCTTTAGAGATAATTAACAACTCAAAACAGAATTATAGGCAAGCAAATACTATTGTCTCTACTAAGTCTGTAAAAACCCTTACTACAGAGAGTGACCTTTTTTTTCAATACAGTTAACCTTCAGAATTAAGAGACATCAAGTGACACATATGAATTGGTGTATGGGGATCTTGACTCATATTAAATGTACTTATTTTCACTTGAGGTCTACTCCTGTAGAATTATACCTGTGGCTGTATTCTCTACTATAGACAGTATTTTTGTATTTTTAATAGTAACTTTACTTTCTTCTAATCAACCTCCTGAAGATGCATATGAATACAATGAGTTGTCCCTGATTGTCTTTTATATGTCAATATTGCATTCCAATTAGTTGGGTTTTGGCAAAGCCATCTTTCTCCACTTCACCTGGAAATGTGTAATTGCTAAGATCTACCTGGTGCTATTGTCATGCTACTTGGCACTGTGCGTAATACAGCTGCCCTCAGCAGGGTTTTTCTTGTTAAGCCAACACAACTATATACCTTTGATTAAACAGTGGTGTTAGTAGCCTGTGTCTGGAAAAAAAAAAAAATACCAACCAGGTGAGAAATCACTAGAGGCAGAGAACAAAGCAAGCCTGGCCCCAACACCCACCCCAGGCTAGACCTTTGGGAGAGGACAGTGAGGGTAACTGAGGAGATGGCACTGGCCACTTAAATTTTCTGATGAGACTGGTAAGTAATCTTTTTTTATAGTATTTTAATTGTATCTTCCAATTTGCCTCATGAGTACAGTTTTGCTGATTTCCCTTTTCAGCTACAGAACCTGCATTTCAAAGGTTAATGTTACTTTATCAGTGTTTTCAAAGACAGACCTTGAACAAATGTTACGAGCATGACCTTAGAAACCATAAACAACTGATACACAAAATTTCACAGACTGTAATTCTTTGGTACTCCCTAGCTTAACCAAATATCTACCTGACATCAGGTCTTTTGTTTTTTTAAACTGTCAAGGCTGTGTATTTCTAGATAAATTAACTGAAATTATTGTCAAAAGGTAAGCAATGCTGTTTGGCTTGGTAATGATGTCAGTCTAACTCGGCACTCTGAAGTGTTTCACAATGCTTCTCCATGTTTTTTCTGGGTGCAAACAGTTATTTTCTTTCCAGTTTAAGAGTATAAAGTCACACTTCAGGAATAAGGTAAACCCTGAGTTACTTGACAACTGCTCAGCTGGGAGAGGTCAGCTCCCCTCCCCTGTGTCAGATCCTCTGGTGTAATTCATGCTGCAATCCAGAGTCACCCTTCTCTGACACCCTAGCTCTCCCCTTTTCCTATGGGACTTTGACAATGCTAGTGGTTCCTCAGTCTCGCTTGTATTCCTTTTTTTTGTCTGTAAATTTTGACTGCTGTATTCTCTTATTTAAGTAATTAACAACATGACATTTGATGGTAATTCTGGTGTGTGACAATGTTAAGCTTTCTAAAACATGATGATAATCAGAAAAAATGGAATTAATATGTGATACAAGGTATGCTTTCATTGTCACTACCATGAATAGCAAAACTTCTGTCTGTCCTAGGCCAGTCAATATTCAGCCGATTATGAGTAATAAAACATGCCATACCCAATAGATCTTATGAGATACTGCTGCCAAATTTCCTTTTAAAACCAAAGTGTTGTTGCTCTCTACTTAAAATGAATAAGCCTCATTCTGTGCTGTTGCATGTACTGTCAGAAAAATTATTATTATAGTGGCTTCAAAGAAGAAATTAACTAAAATCCTGGATCAAAATTCTCACACGGAACCGTGAAACTTGACATTTGGGTTCAAACTTTGCCACTGGGTCCTTTCTGCAAGTTTTTACATTTAGGGACTGTGCAAACATCAAAAGTTGAACATTTACTCATATGATTAGGCCAAACTAAAACAAATGAAGTGTATCCCAAGAAAAGGGATGGGGTGGACACAGTTTGATCAGAGTAAATCCAGGTAACCCCCATAGCACAAAGCAGTTAATAGCAAAGAGCCAACACTGACAAAGGAAACATCATTTGAGATGCATAATTTATGGAACAATTGTAAAGATTGTTTAATATTTTAACCATACCAGCAATCACTGCTTGACAAAGACAGACCTAGATGGAACTATCTAGATCACACAGTTCAGATCCCACCATTAACAGCTGTTTAGTCCCAAAGTGTCCATTTAACAGCTACTCACATCCCTGCTGGGATCTCTTGTGAAATTCAGACCTATGTTAAAAGGCAAAGAGCCACAGCCCTAATGTGTCATAGGAACAGCCCACATGAGATACTGAGCATTACCATCATCTTGAGGTACCTTGCAGTATAACAGTAATTGCCCATTACACCTGTGCAGGGTAATTAGCACACCTTAAATGTTTGTTAATATTTCCATAGAAGTCTGCAGTGAATCAGATGCAGCTACCTACCTGTCTAGCTGCTGATGCACACAGATTTATTACAGAGTTACAATTTAATGCTATTTTTCTCTCATCAGGCTCATGCAAAAGTTTGGCATAACTACAAAAAACAGTTTCAACCGTATCAGAAGGGGATGATGTCCATAGTATTGGGATCCCACTGGATTGAACCTAACAAGTCAGAAGATGCTTTGGACATTTCTAAATGTCAGCAGTCTATGGACAGAGTACTCGGATGGTTTGCTAAACCCATCCATGGGGACGGTGATTATCCAGAAGAACTGAAAAATGAATTCTCATTTTTGCCACGCTTTACTGAGGATGAGAAAAACTACATAAAGGGTACAGCTGACTTCTTTGCATTTTCCTTTGGTCCTAATAACTTTAAACCTCCAAACACTCTACCAAAAATGGGACAAAATTTGTCACTCAATTTGAGGGAAGTACTGAACTGGATTAAACTGGAATACAACAGTCCTCGAATCTTGATTGCAGAGAATGGCTGGTTCACTGACAGCCATGTGAAAACAGATGACACCACAGCCATCTACATGATGAAAAACTTCATTAATAAGGTTTTACAAGGTTTGTACACAAGTTAGTTGTTGGGTTTTCAGAGAGCTTTTTAAGATCTTTTGATATTTAGTTCTGTAATGGTTTAATTTTTTTTTTTAAAGAGATAATGGCAACTAAGTTAATTATTAATTATTTATACTGCATGAATACAAGTCATGGATCAGGATCTACTGGTGCTAGGTATTGTACAAACACAGAAAAAACATAGTCCCTGTCCCAGGAAGCTGAAGTCCAACATCTGTGTTTTATTTTAAAACTAAATAAGTGCAAAACTGAGGCAGAAATTAATAAAAACAAATCTATTGGATATCACTTTTCACTGCTGGCAGCCCAACTGTAAAACTGTTGTGCAGGTACGTACCGTGTCAGCAGGGAAACAAGACAGTGACTACAGACTGTCATTGCCATGTTGGGGTCCTACTCCAACATAAAATGTGCGAAGGAAATCAGCAGGAGAAGGGCAATCATTCTTCAGGATTATTGCACACCAAATGGAAAATATGTTTTAAAGACACACTTTTAATCTTGGTATTTGCTGTTCATAAAGTGTACAGGGGTGCTCTCTGAAGGCAAAAGATTTAATTTCATATGGAATATAAATGCTGTTAGAACCTAAAGCCTCTGCAAAATCAGTATTTCTCTTCCCCATCACCCAGTTTGTAGGTTTGGTGCTGGGAGAGGGACAGCTGCTGGTCCTGAGAGCCATGCTCCCAGCAGGCTGTCCCACTGCTGATGCCACACTGCAGTGACGGAATGGCTCAGATCCCTTTACAAAACCTTTCTTATCCTCAGAAAAGGGAAAGCACAAGTAATCATTTACTCTGACACCAAGTCAGGAAACACTGTATCACCAACAAACGTAATTAAGCTCCAAATGAAGATTATTGAGATATATTGAAAGTTGGTTCAAATTGTAAACTTCACATAGTGCAACTGTGCGATACGGACTCATAGAATCATGGAATCATTTAGGTTGGAGAAGGCCTTTAAGATCATCGAGTCCAACCGTAAACCTAATGCTGCCAAGTCCACCGCTAAACCATGTCCTTAAGTGCCACATCTACATGCCTTCTAAATACCTCCAGGGATGGTGACTCAGCCACTTCCCTGGGCAGCCTGTTCCAATGTCTGACAACCCTCTCGGTAAAAAATTTTTTCCTAATATCTAACCTAAATCTCCCTTGCCTCAACTTGAGGCCATTTCCTCTTGTCCTATATCCAGCCACCTGACAGAAGAGACCAGCACCCACCTCACTACAACCCCCCTTCAGGCAGTTGTAGAGAGCGATAAGGTCTCCCCTCAGCCTCCTCTTCTCCAGACTAAACAGCCCCAGCTCCCTCAGCCGCTCCTCATAAGACTTGTGCTCCAGGCCCCTCACCAACTTGGTTGCCCTTCTCTGGATGAACTCCAGCACCTCCATGTCTTTCCTGTAGTGAGGGGCCCAAAACTGAACACAGGACTCGAGGTGCGGCCTCACCAGTGCCCAGTACAGGGGAACAACCACCTCCCTGCTCCTGCTGGCCACACTATTTCTGATACAGGCCAGGATGCCGTTGGCCTTCTTGGCCACCTGGGCACACACACTGCTGGCTCATATTCAGCCGGCTGTCAGCCAGCACCCCCAGGTCTTTCTCTGCCGGGCAGCTTTCCAGCCACTCTTCCCCAACCCTGTAGCGCCGCATGGGGTTGTTGTGACCCAAGTGCAGGACCCGGCACTTGGCCTTGTTGAAGTTCATACAATTGGCCTCAGCCCATCGATCCAGCCTGTCCAGATCCCTCTGTAGAGCCTCCCTACCCTCAGGCAGATCAACACTCCTGCCCAGCTTGGGGTCATCTGCAAACTTACTGAGGGTGCACTCGATCCCCTCGTCCCAATCATTGAATCACCCAGATAGATCCTGTCTTTTCCACATTTTGAGGAGGTTACATTCCAGTATTTGGCTTATGATATTTTAAATACTGCAGTGACACAGTAGGAAAGTCTAGATGCAGGCCTGGATTTGGAGGTGTGGAACAGGTAGATTTCTGGACACATACATAAGAAAATCCATAGTGTGTTGAATTTTTTTAATCCTCTGCAGCAGACCTGGCTGCAATAACTGTCCATGGATTCACGCTTCTGAATACTTGGTCAATGTTCAACCAATAGCTACTTCTCAAGAATTGTCATCTATGTTTTCACGTATGCAGATACTTCAACCTCTGCCTCAAAATACAGTATGCATAACTAATGCATTTTTTGTGAAGCAAACCTTAATTTGTCTGATCATGAATACTACGTGGAACCTATTTTCACTTACAGAGAAGTCAAGTATAAATTTGCTGTTCGCAGCAAAATCAACTACATCATGTTAACCTCAAAACATCATTTATACAGGCCAAATTGCAATGGCATGGTGGCTGTTAAGATAGCATGTAACAGCCTACAGGGAGCTATACTCTTGTGTGTGTGTGTTCAAGGAGAGTGCTGTAAACTTTACGCTGTATGTCTGTAACTCATGGCACTGTGAGTCATGAAAATATGTGATGTATAACATTACCATTGCAATGAACTGACCTCAATTATGATACAAGGATGCAATTGAAACTACAGCTTCTTAGTGGCATGCATACACCTGTCAATGCTGAAACTATTACTTCTGCAGAAGGACTCCAAGGCTCCACCTGTAGCAGATACAGAAATGCCTTGAGATTTCCTTCTGTGGGTGTCACCTCTGGTGACACAGGGAGCTTAATTAACCCCTGACCTCTTCTACCTTCAGCCCCTTGTTCCTGCCCTCAGCCATCCCCTTGGTTTTTGGGAGGATTTTCTCATCCCCACTCTAACATTCAGTGAGGATCCTGACTTGTGTTTCTGCCCTCTCCTTTCACTGCCACTGCAGGCAATGCTACAAACATACTCTCACGCTGACCCACAGGATCTCTACCTTTCACCTGCCTAACTATTAATTCTTCTTACCACAAAATATACATAAAATAGCGCTACCCATTTAAACAGCCAAAAATTCTCATCTAGGCATGCACTATCCTGAGTACCACAGCTTCTTTTGCTTTGACAATTAAACTTAGCTCCCATCCATTCAGTGTGCTTCTAGAAAAAAATATTTTTCCTCAGTTGTCACTTATGCTGTCCCTATATGTCTACTTCCATTTGTTCAACCTTCCTTACTGCAGACATGAAGTACTCATCTTTACTTAGAAGGCCCTTCTGGCCTATCTCTTTGTCCTCTACATCATTCTCCAGCTCTGTGTTTTGCAATTGATATTTGCAAACATTTTTCTACTTTCTCCCACGGCTTCCCTAATATTTAGAAGTTATTTTTCTTGAAAAATACTTGCCATTGTATTGCTTTGCTACATTCCCTCACATCCTTACCAGTATTCTGGCCTTGTCTATCAGCCTCTCATACACTTACATTACAAGCTCTTGGGCTTTATGATTTGGTCATCCAGCAGCTAGTAAAATACCATGCCGGACTCTGACAGTACTGCTGGATACCTTGTTACTCTGCTGCATGAATACAAGTACTGTACAAAACTGCCTCCTGCTGAAGTTGCAGCATGGTGTGACTAACACAAAGAAGTTCAGTGGAAATACAAAATTATGCAAAGTGAAACGTCCTGAGAAAATAAGGCGAAGCAATGTTGGGCAAAAATAGAGCTTTAAATCAGACTACTTCATCTTTATCCCTTGGCTTACTCTCAGTGGACTACAGGTAAAATATGGCTGTCATTCTGCCTGTGTCAAAATCCTCAGTAACCCCACTTGGTCACTGCTTTGCTCTTGATATTCCAGCTCTTATATGGCTAACATGAAGAGTTATTCTGCATTATTTCCTATCTTAAAGCTGGCAACAGGCAGCTAACATGACTGACCATGGGGTTTGGACTTTTTTGTCCAGGCTGCCAGCTGGCACACACTGTAAATAGGTAACAAATGCAGGTTTTACCTGGTGTCCAGCGAGAAGCTGCTCTGGAAGTTCTGCTGCCCCTCCTGGTGAATCGGGTTCCACGTCCAAGAAAGCAGTAATTTTGTCACCTTTCTCAAATATGTAAAAGATTTTATGTATACTCCTTTGCAAGGTGGAGGGACATTAAGATTGCCTGAAAAAACACACGCACTGCACCCATTCTGTGAATAAATCAAGCACTTCAGTCTCTGGGTTGATCAACCCAGCTTCTTCTAAAGTCATAACATGTCCCATAACAACACATCTCATTTTTCAATTTAGAAGCTGAATAGACATTCCTAAATGTTAGAGATTGCAGAGATCTTTCAAATAAAGGTAGAGAGTTTTAGCTTCATGACAAATACAAAGTCATAAACTAGATCAACTGTCGCACCCTTAATTTTTAGTCAAGATTCTCTAATTTTATTGGCATATATTACTTACAAATCATCAAATGCAACTTAAAATCTGGATGTGGCATAATATTACATGTTTGGTCAGAGCAGAAATAAAGCATACTACAGTAATTTAATTTCTTAAGGAACTAGTGATGTACATATTCTTTTAATGAATAAAGACTTAGATATATAATGTCTGTCACAGTTTTACAATGAATTACAATGGGCCAACAACCCTATGAGTGTTGAGAAAACCCTCAAGATTTTCAAAGTGAATAGACCTTTCTTATAAATGTCCCTTATATATGTTAGAGTTCTAAATATAAGACTCATGGATGTTACTTTCTCTTACACAGCTATTAAATACGACAACATAGATGTGTTTGGTTACACAGCCTGGTCACTCCTTGATGGCTTTGAATGGCAACATGCTTACAACATCAGGCGTGGATTATTTTATGTAGATTTCAAAAGTGAAAAAAAGGAAAGGATTCCCAAGTCATCTGCACTTTATTATAAACAAATCATACGAGAAAATGGCTTCTTCCCAAGGGAGTCTACCCCAAGCTTGCAAGCTCAGTTCTCCTGTGACTTCTCCTGGGGTATCACTGAGTCTGTTCTCAAGGTAAGTGTAAAATATTGGGAAGACCGCTGGAGGCAGAGCTATCAACAACTTTACTTTGTGAATAAATGACTGTGTATGGCACCCTGCGTTCAGGAATCTCAATGCACACTGCAAACAGAAGTTAAACCTAGCCATAATTGCATAGGTTCAGTTTTATGTACTTTACAGGTTTTGGCGTGAGCTAATTGCAGAGTGCTGGGTACTCCTGCAGCAGCAGACCCCGCTGTAGGAGCCCTTCCACGGCTGGCTGGCCCTCCCTCGCCTTCCCTCTGCTTGCATCTCCATGTGGCAGATCAGATTAGGGAATTTCAGACCAAGAAGTTGACCCCAAACGATTGTTCCTGGGTTATTTTTCAACCAGGGGAGTTTCCCAATCCAGTTTGCAGTGTGACCATAGGGATGCCTGCGACAGTGCAACAGAGAGGGTGGCACAGGGCAGGGACAAGGTGGTTACGCTGGTGGCAGCAGAGCTACCTGCAGGCTTGAGGTCTCATCTAAAGCTACTGAACAAGGCAGAAACAGATTCCTGGGTTGAGCCTGAGTGCCACTTAAGACAAGTAGGCAACAAGCCATTCTTTAAAAAGACTTATACCACAGGCAAAGATAACCAACATCAGCACATACACCTTTTACCATCTGAGCTCACATTTGAAAACACAACATACCACCTTTTTTCCAAACTGGTTCGTACAGCACCTATTTCTACTTTAAATGTGGTAGATAAGCTAACCGTACGTATAGCCAGTGTTGGGATACTCTTTTTGTCATTGCATACAGAAAGATAGTCCAATGACCAACATCAGCCTCAAAAAATAACAAAACTCTGTAATTTAATCTATTCACAGACAACCATAGTAAAAAAAGTAAAGCTTCTGTATGCTTTGTTAATATACAGCATGGAAAAGCCCATTTTCTCAAAAAAAAATAATCAGATTTAATCCAAATATTTTAAAGTTCACTATATTGTATTCCAAATCCTACAAGAAGTATTTTAAAAAACTGGAATAGAAGAAAAAATCATGTGCTATACAGAACCTTGTTAACTAGTAGGAGATAGTAAAGATAGAACTAAATGCTACAAGCTGATTATGTCAAATATTTGCATAGGCAGAAGGACTATCAGTAAGACCAGGGAACACTATGCCACAGTTTCACAAGGTTGATCTCAGCAGCGGTGCCAAAATAATCTGTGCCTGCCTCGTATACCCCCTGGTGCTTGTTCTTACCACCCTGCTCTCCTGCCAGCTGCGTGAGAACTGCTGTTTGCATGACCACAGAGTGAACTTCATCTGGGAGATGTGTGTGAAAATATATGTCGTACAGGCTGGTGGCAGGGCAAATGCCAGTGTGTAGCTGAATAGAGAGTGCAATTTTAAAGTTTTCTGTAGATGAAGGAACAGAACGGGTAAGATGCTGACCACTACACAGACAAAGCCCATACAGGTGAGTCGGTTATTCTCTTCCCCTCAGAGCAACTAAGCAGGACCTCCTGACATCCAGCACTCATCCTACAGCCAAACACAGGCAGAAATGCAGACTATGAGCAGGCTTTCATTTAATTAAATCCCATTGTAACATACCATTTTTATTTTCACAGGCAGAATCCATGGCTTCCTCACCGCAGTTCTGTGATTCTAGCCTGTACCTCTGGAACATCACAGGAGATGGGCTCCTGCACAAAGTTAAAGGGGTGAAACTAAAAACCCGACCAGCACAGTGCACAGATTTTGTCAGTATTAAAAAGCAACTTGACCTCCTGGAAAAAATGAAAGTCACCCATTACAGATTTGCACTTGACTGGTCACTAATTTTACCCAATGGAGATTTGTCAGTAGTCAACAGGCAAGTTCTTAGGTATTACAGATGCGTGATTAGCGAAGTACTGAAACTCAATGTTCAATCCATGGTCACCTTATATTATCCAACTCACGCCTACCTGGGCCTGCCGGGTCCTTTGCTGCAGACAGGAGGATGGTTGAACCAGTCTACTGCCTATGCTTTTCAAGACTACGCAGCTTTATGTTTTCGGGAACTTGGTGACTTGGTTAAACTTTGGATTACAATAAACGAGCCTAACCGGCTAAGCGATGTCTACAATAGGAGCAGTAATGACACATATCAGGCAGCACACAATTTATTAATAGCACATGCCATGGCCTGGAGAATATACGATGAGCAGTACCGTTCCTTTCAGTATGGCAAAGTGTCCCTGTCCCTGCATTCAGACTGGGCTGAGCCTGCCAACCCCTACTTTGAATCTCATTCAAAAGCTGCCAACAGGTTTCTTCAGTTTGAAATAGGCTGGTTTGCCGATCCCATATTTAAAACTGGGGACTATCCAGCTACTATGAGGGAATACATTGGCTTTAAAAATAGAAAAGGCCTCTCATACTCTTCATTGCCATCTTTCACAAGCAAGGAAAAGCAGCTTGTCAAAGGTGCAGCTGACTTTTACGCACTGAATCATTTCACCACCAGATTTGTGATTCATGAACCTCAGAATGGGAGCCAGTATGAATTTGATCGTGACATTCAATTTCTGCAGGATATCACCTGCCTGAGCTCCCCTTCTCGTTTGGCAGTGGTGCCTTGGGGAATGCGCAAAGTTCTCGGGTGGATTAAAAAAACCTACGGTGACATCGATATTTACATCACAGCAAATGGAATAGATGACCAGTCCTTAGACAACGATGAACTTCGAAATTATTACTTGGGAAAATACATACAAGAGGTTTTAAAAGGTGAGTATATGATAGATTTAAGTTCCCCAGAGCCATTTCCGTGGCACAGACCCAGGCATTCCTTAAGCATTCCCAAGCAGCTAAGACTTGCCCTAGACAGAGCAAGCAGCTCTCGTTGAGATGCAGCAACTGAACATCAGCATTCAGTCCCCTGAGGGGCCTGAATCTGCAGTCACACTCAGGGCAGATACAACACAAAGCAATGACATCAAGCCCCTCACGTGAAACGCAGCTACGGCTGCTTCCCATTTAAACTATGTGAGAAGCCATCTGGGCATGCGTATACAGCAGAGTAGGTATTCAGAAGTTAGTAGGAGATGGCACTTCAGACCAACAACTCTCAAGAGACAACTCTTAATTCCTAGTCTACAAAAAAAGGCCGGAGCCTCCTTCCTTGCTTGCTGAACTAGAGTCATTGGACAGGAAAGCACAACCAAGTCCAAGGAGACCTGGAGGGACATACAGAAGAAATACAGCAGGTCACCGGATTTTTAAGGAGCTGCTGTTGAAGGGAGAGTCAAACTCTAGTTCCTGTTCCACTACTTGCTTTCTCCTGGGCACCTACAGAAATCTAGTTCTTCACTTTAGAGAATTAATAACAGTTATGTAGGTAGAGGACAAAAATGTTCAAGGCAATCATCTTCAGCAATAGCTTATTATATGAGAAATGCTGCAGGGACCTCATTCCTCCCACCCCTCTTCCTGCAACCAAACCTTAAACAGAAAGCAGAGCGCCACAGGATACCAGAAGGGCCTTGGTACCTGAATCATACAGCCAAAACAAGGCATACAATACATCCCTGCACTCACTATTCCCTATTGGTGAGCACTAGGAAGTGCCCTGAACAGGACATGGCACATCTACAAGCTCTTCTGAGGCACCTGTCCCCAAACATAGCCTATGTATCCTGGTTTCTCCTCTCTAGGAGCTAGCTACGTAAAAAATGAGACAGGTCTTACTCATGGCTAAGCATGGCTTCAGATTACTTTTGGATACTAACAAGAAACAGAGCATTCCCCCTCCAGTGCTTAGCTCTTTCTCAATTACTATAAGACTAATGAGCATTTGCTGATCTATTTTCCACTCTAATTTCACACTGCAAACAAAAGAACAGTAAGTTATTAAAGGAAATAAGTTATTAAAGGAAAAGGTTGTTTAAAGGGCCCTTCATTGTGGTATTCCCATTTTAATTTTCAGATAACATGACACTTCATAGTACTCACAGAAAGATCCCCCCAATTTACAATGTTCTTGCTTAATCTGGGTCACATCCCGAACTATGCTCTCTGCTTACACATGAATTGGAGAGAAGTTTACTCACCAAGGACAGCTATTTATGATTTCATTGAAGTGTCTTCACCCAACACTTGGGTGCAGCGGTGTAACATACAGTCATGCACACTGCAGGGCTGAACAGCTGGGTTTGGAGCAGGGCAGGCATTTTCAGAAAGCTCCTCTCATGGCACAGGTGAGTGGCTGCTCCCCTTGAGTCATCACAGCTGGGTTCAGTAAAGAGCAGCATCTGGCTCTTCCCAGCTCAAACCCTGTTCAAATCCAGCTTTCACAGTGGAGGTCCAGAAAATTCCCAATTTCTAATTTTTTTTTAAAAACAATGATGCACTATTTCTACTTAAGACAGCTAAGTATTATTAGAAGCTGTAAGTAAATATTTTATGATGCAATTACAGTTTTTTAATTGATGGATTAATCATTTGAAATCTGAACTCATTACCAGAAAGTTTGCATGTCATACAAGGTTTTATTAACATTTGAATTGTTTTGGTTTTTTTTCCCTTCCCAGCATACTATATTGATAAAGTCAAGATTAAAGGCTACTATGCATTTAAGCTGACTGAAGAAAAATCTAAGCCCAGATTTGGATTCTTCACTTCGGATTCAAAAGGAAAGCCTTCAATAAAATTTTACAATAACCTGATAAGCAACAACGGCTTTCCTGCTGACTATTCAGTCTGCAATCCCTCCAACCAAGAAAAGCAGTGTAGCTTCTGCTTGTTCGTTTCTCAGAAAAAGCCATTAATATTTTTTGCCTGCTGCCTTTTCTCTACCCTCATCTTGCTTTTAACCATTATTGTTTTTCACAAAAGAAAAAGAAGAAAACGTTTTAAGGCAAAAAGGAGCCAGTGCATCTGTGTTTCATTTTAAAAAGGGGGCACAAGCCCACTTTCAGTGAGATCCATTGCTGTTTGCATTCTACAGAGGATGATGCAGATCAGACAACTGTAGAAAAGCACTATGTGAGTCACTCCAGTTATACATACCAAGCATTTAGTTCAAAACCACGAAGTAATCATATGCACAGGAAGAAGAGCTATGACGACATTCGTTTCTGGTCAAATTACTTTTATCCACCTACTGTACATAGAAGAAGATAAATTACTCTAGTTAAAAGAATATTTTATGACTCTCCTGTGCCTTGGAATAACCTTTCAAACAGTGTGACTTGAAAAGAGATATTAAGCTGCGAGAACTAATATGCACTTTTCTATGAACCTCTGGACCAAAGCATCCTGTGATGTATATTCATGTTATGAGTGTTGCTGAGCATGAAACTGCAGTTGTTAGGGTTTACAAATAAAAGTGTTACTAAAACCCACAAACTTTCAACTAAGTACACCACCAAGAATGAAGTGTCCTGGGCCAGCTTCTGAAAACACATCTAAAGAACAAATCCAAGTTAACTCCATTATCGACAAACATACCCATATCTCTTACATATTGGGTGAAGTAGACATCAAATGCTTTTAAGCAAATGTAACTGGACCCATAGGAGACAAGTCAAAATAATATACAAACACTATTTTTCATCTCCAAAATGAGGCAGTCATAAAAATTTTTACTAGCGGAGAACATCGAAATAAATAGTAACTATTAATCCACTCTAGAGAGTGATGAATATAATTCTAAATTGCACTTTTTCATAGAAATAAATACACATTATCATCTTAGCTCTGGTCAAATGCCAATGCAAGCCATGGGTGGGATAAAACCGTAAGAGTTTATTGCTATTGCTGCATTAAACAAAAGCTACCAACCCAGGCGTAATAGTCTTAAAGGATAAATGAATCTCTTTTCTCATTTAAACTTCTCAGGGACCAAACCCAGAGGTTTCCCTTGGTCTGGTTTTGGTCATCTCAAAATGAACTCAACAGGTTTTCCCCATGAACTGCACCATTTAAAATTCACACTGGCCAGCCTTTTTGGTCATTGCATCAGATCATCACTCCCCATGCAGGTACCCCACACCTCTGGAGAGGGGTAGAGAAGCTGCTCTAGGAGTGGAATGAGGGGCAGAAAGAGCCATCAGTTAAATTCCTACTGCCTCCCTCCACAACCTTCCTTTCCAGCACATAGTACCATTTTCAAGACACAGTGAAACCCCCAACCTGTTCCTACTAGAAGCTAGTTACCTCAGTCTTAAGGACCCCAAAACAGATACACGCACTTTATCTGTACCCCAGCACCTCTGAAGACGAGGCATATAAACACATTGTCTTTTCCAACTGCATCTGAACACACAAGATAGCATCAAACACAAGGTAAATGATAATGTATTATGATAAAGTAAACAATAACGTAAATGATGAAGTATTATGGCCACTTACATACTGGAAACTTTGTGGAAGTGCCACTCTGAGGATATGAGCAATTGGCAACCCCAAACTCCCAATACTTGACCCAACCTCGAGTCTCAGTCCATAGATCTATGAGACTATTTCTCCATTATATTTCAAGTATTGGTCAACATCACAGAAGGTTCATTAATTCAGAAGATAAGTAGCAGTAAAATGATGAGGGACTCTGGCCCATTTTCCACTAGAAAATGTTATACCACCACAACTGTTCGAGGTGTGTACATCCTTCCACCACCCAAAGACACTGACTAGTTACCACTCACAGCAACCGTGGAATCACACTGAAGCATACTACAGGGGAACTCCTCTTGAATTCCATGTGCACTGTGGGAGCACGGAGAATTTTGGAACACTCCCTTCTCTGCACGATTTGAACAGCACACGAACTTATTATAAAAATGTTAAGCAGGCCATGTACAACTTCCATGGCTGCAGTTTAGTACCACTACTTTCCCAGGATTAGAGACAGTAGTACCGCACACCCCTGTTGAACTCAGAATTGTGCAAGCAGGTGCTTTGGGCAGTTTTCTGAATTTCTTAGGCATGCATAGATGCTTTCCTGAACATTAAGCTTCAGCCACTTGCTGCCAACTACCTTCTGCACTACCCCAGTATTTCCTGTGAACCTTTTTTCGAAACAATGTAACAAGTGACAGTGTGATTTCTATCATAGTGCAGAAATAGCACAACATCCCCATTAGATATTGCCACATGGCAAGATTAGTAACCAAGAAAAAACAGAGCTATCTCCCCAGATGACACAAACCGCTAAAGTCAGCAATAAGCTCTGCCTGAACTCTTGAAATCAAGCCCTTGGTTTTCTTAATGGAGCAATATAGCTAAGGTATTGTACTTTCAGACTACTTCTTCTATCTCTGTATTTAGTTTAAATGGTCTTACAAATCTGGTTCTACCAATTCCAGTTTTGTTTTTACTCTACATTCTGTCATCGCAAGTCTGAATTCCCCTCCAGAAACTGTACATGGAAATCAGTTTTTGCAGTTTGAGGTTCTGAAATTATGTGAAAGAACACTAGTCTTCTTTCTGTGAGAACAATGCTTTTGTTATTTCTTAATGCTATGATTTAAAACTACCACTTCATGGCTTTACCTGCTGGGTCCATGTTCCACCAGCATGAGGTTTCCAAACCATCAGACTTCCATCTGAATGTTCTGAGTCTGGTGAAGCAACATGTATACAGTGCTAACGTTATCTTGCATTACCCTGTGACAATCTGCTTCTCCAAAAGCCAAAGATCTTGAACAGGTTCATGCAATCACCATTTAGTTCTTAAAAAAAAAAAAGAGGCCAAGATATGAAATATGTTTTAATTTATTAAACATCTCATGGTGTTTGGGTTTTGTACCAGACTCTTCAAGCTGGTCCTTGCTGATATAATGTCTCATGGTCTTTTGTTCCAGGATCCAGACAACTGTAAATAAAGTTAAGAGCTTTTAGAAAGATTTTAGCACTGCAAATGTGAAATTGAAACTTTAAAGACATATGACAATTTATCTGATAGTTTTAATGCAAGACAGACATCAATAGCTCAAAGGGTTTGCTTAATTTTATTCAGACAAGATTACTTAAAGATGCCTTCAACCACAACAGCTCACGACTGTTTAACAAGCAGGTAACAGGTTGTTCTGTCTCTCAGGGAACTCAGAACAGCACTAAAAATAATTTTTTCAGTAGCTTGCAAGTATCTGGTACCTGGCTCGTGATAAAAAGAATTTTAGTTTATGAAACTCACTTTGCCTGCATGCTCCATCTCAAGTTTAGGTTCAGAAGGTACACAGCATTTATTTTATTTGCAGTCAGCCTGTCTCAGTCATCCTGCACAAATGTTCTGTACCATGTATGGAATCATACATAGCTGAAATGCATCAAATTCCTTTAGCAGTTAAAATTCTTACATTATCCCAAAATCCTTGTACTCAACCTCAGTAACAAATGTACATACACAGTGTAAATAGTTGCCATTGTTAAACTGACCTTTGTTTACAAGCATTTACACACAAACCACACAGAAGACCTTTATATATAAATTATGTGCTGACCACTTTTTTTAGTGAGGTCGGTGTCCAACCAGGAGGAACATTATTCTAAGAGCCTTCTCTGTAAAGAGCTGTGAACCAGTCTGTGATGCTAGGTCAGCTGGTTTTAAATTCTCAGCCACCATCATAACAAGCATTCACAGCATACAATACAGCACTTTAGAGTTAGCTATTTCTCCATACAGCAGCATAATACCAAGTTGATGAGAGATGGAAAGTTGCTGTCAAAAGACGTAGCAAAATTTAAGTTTTATGACACCTCTTATGATGCCTTTTACAAGCACAACTGCATCCCTGTGGGGAACCTGTTTAACCACAGCCTTCTTAAAGTAGATAAACCTTGTCAAGTCCCCAAATTGAGTAACCATCTCCACACTGAAAATGTACAATCTGTGTTAAGATGATACCAACCTATTAAGTTTTACTCATCTGCCTGCTGTACTGTTCCTTTCTCAGAGACATAGATACCGTCCAAGAATTTCCTGATATCCTTGTTCTTGACTGTAGTGGCTTGCTGGATCAAGGCAGCTGCAGGCAAAGCAAGACTATTAGCACAAAGCAAGAGGTCTGAACGAACTTGGAGCCTTTGTTTACTCTCCAATATTTCAACTAACAAATGAAACTGTCATCTGGAGAAAGGAATCACCAACTTGAAATCCTGCTGGTTCTAATAAAAACAGAACACATTTTGCTGAGCCTGCCTCGGCAGCCCAGGGCAGTGCCAGTTTATTACTGCACACTCGTACAACTGAAAAGCTGAAAAATTCGGTGCCAAGGCAGCCATCAAAAAAAAAAAAAAAAAAAAGGCAGGGGCTCTGTGGACTTGTAAAATGTCTCTAAGTTTAGAAAAAGCATAGGGAACTAAGAAAAGCAATTATGGTGACTAGAAGAAAAAAAATTCTGAGCTGTCGTTTACCTCAGGGTTTGACAACAACAACAGTTTGCTAAGCTTACACCTCCAGATGAAAGTGGCTGTATCATTGTATCTTCCCACACATCTACTTTCACAAACCTGAATTGGAGACCAATTCAATGTCATTCCCTTCAAGGATCAGCTCATCTTTCTGGGCTTGAGATACTGCACAGGAAACACCTACAGAAAGGAAAACACACAATCTACATTGTTGGTGAAGATGTTAAGCATACTAAAGAAACAGTATTTACGTTCTGTCCCAATTTACAGATCTATAAAGTACTATCTAGGCAATAATTAGCTTCCGTGACTTTGTTAAAAGAGTCCCCCAAATCCCTTCCAAGACTGTCCTCCCTCACGCAGTTTCAGCACTCAAAAATCAGTGCAAGTCATGATCTGGACTGAAAGCAACCAAGTGATAGTCCTACTTAAATGTTACAGCATTAATCACCAACACTGCTTACAGCCAGAGATTTTGCCAGCATGGCTTCGCCAGCTAGGTGGTGCCATTTTCCACATTCTTATGGTCATTAAAACAAAACTAAGTCATTAAAAAAACTCCTGCCCACTGACATGTCACACACCATGTTTATACTGGCAACACTGCGAGGACTCACAAGGAGTAAACACTAGGACATCCAAGAGTCTTAACAGGAAACTTTCAATTGCAAGGAGAATAACACAATCAAGTTTTTACAGTTTGATCTATTAGTCAATAGGTGTTAGCTTTTAAGCCAGCACTTTACTATCTTTGAAGTAAATGGTGACTTAAATCAAATACAATAATTGAACCCACCCTTAATATCCCACAGTAAATCAAAGTCAAAGCCACCCTTAACTCCACACTGTATCTACCAGTGGTTTTGGGCAAGTCTGAAGCTTTCACCTAAAGCTACCCCAAAACACCATCAGTCACACTAAATATCCTTACCCATACCTTCACCAGAAGTGGAATTATTAAAAAAAAAAAAAAAAGACATGGAAAGTCTTCCCTACAGTCCTAAGGTAACTGTGTTTATGACATGTTTTGTCTCCTCCTTTCAGAAGTTTAACAAGCTCCATCAGATGCCTACTCTGTTAGACATTTTGCTAAAACTCCCAAGTATGCAAGACGTAAAACCAACAGGTAAGATGATAATTCTGAAGTTTATTATACATGCTCCTAGACAATCAGGAAATTCAAAATACAACACCACTTCAAAGACCAAAAATATGATGTGGTGTGAAACTAGTTCATGTACAATGTTTAAAACAGAAACACAGATCTAAAATTAAGCACCTGCAGTTTACCAACTATGAACACTGTCAAGATCTCACAATGATGAAAGTAAACACTGGGCTCCTTCTAACTCATATTACAATAACCAGCTCTAAACTAGTTATTAGCTATTAGCTAACACTCATTACCAAAAGGAAACTACAAAAGCATTAATAAATCTAAACAGTGGCAAAGGTATCGTAAGACTACACAAACTCAGACAGGCAAATGCTGCTTCAACAATCACTTGCCATCTCCTGTTATCAATGGCAGTACCCAAAGAAAATAGTTTAGAAACCTTAGTTAGAAATAGTAAAGTACATCTCCAGATAGGCTCACCTGGCCTCATACGGACTCTGCGAATGTACTTCTCTCCCAAGAAGTTTCGGATTTCCACGAGTGAGCCATTATCCTGTATAACTACGTTGATTGGGAAGTGAGCGTACACTGACCTCATCTTGTAACGAAATCCCTAGGATAAAAGACATTAACAGATATTGAAAGCAGAATGCATCCAAAAGGTAAAACAGATGCGTAAAGCTTACTGGAGATATCTAAAACCAAAACATATTGAAAATAGTTTCTTAACAAGGGCAAGCCACTGAGACAAAGAGACATCCAGAGTTTATTGTTCATGCTTTCTTCCACCTGCACAATGTTTGACAGCACGTGCAAAAAAAAAAAAAAGAGACAGAAAGCTACACCTTGGATGCTTAGAAAAGCTCTCACTAAAAGAACAGACTGTCTATTGCTGTCAGTATGATGAGTGATCCTATTTCAAAATAAAACTCACCAGTGTAACACCCTTTATCATGTTCTGTACATGGCTGCAAATTGTGCGAACTGTTGCCAGCTCCTTTCTGTTACCCCACCACTTGTCAACACGTAGCTGTGTTAAAAGAAATAAATAAAAATAACATAGCTTTCAGCTACACTTCAAAACTAGAAACGTTTTTGTCACAAACTAACAGTAAGAATTTCAGTAAACTACTTGGAATCCCTCCTAACAAAAGCACGAAGGTATTTTGTTTCTTTGAAAGACTACTAAAGGCCCACCTAGAAGTCTTTTAAGTCCTAACCCTCAGACATACGAAAAATAATTTTTTTCTTCATATCTCATTACTAACAAATCTTCAGAGAAGCTGGGATAGATATTCTGACATCTTAAACTATAAGATGTTTTATGAAACGCTACACACTGAACAGGTTGTTCTAAAGTCAGTCTCCCAGGTACTATCTATAAACTTTTTAATGGAACACTGTGTGCGGGTACAGTGTTTTAATGAAACACTGAAAAAGTACCCAAAATCAGCCGCTCTTCCCCTTTTTTTTGGTGGTTTTTAAGACAGTACAAAAATATTATGCATTTATTTAGAATACATCTGCTTTCCTGATGCTAACTTGCCAATTCTGGAAATTAAACATAGAGATTTAGTTTTATCTAAATAAAACTAGCCAGTTCATAAAACACAGCATACAATGATCATACAATGATCAATCCCCTTCCCAGTAACTACCTGTCTGTAAGTACAAAAGAATATCAATCAACAAATTCACTCCAATGTATCAGAGAACTTCCAAGAATTCCAGTTCCAGAGTAGGTCCCAATGTTCCATGAGACCAGGCTCTTCCAGAAAACACAAAAACAAGCGAAAAATTAAATAACTTATCTGTGGCTAAAAGTTTTGGTTCAATCTCCTACACTATCAAGAAGTTTTAGAGCTAACTGTAAAGCTACCCTCCCTCTCTGGGCAGAGACATGATCTCCGCAGCGCTCACCTTCTTGTGTTTCTTTCCCAGGAGGGACAGCTCCACATTGATGTGGTTAAAATCCCTTCGCAAGGTTCCTCTGGGGCCCTTTACGATGACTGTCCGGCCCTTCAGTGAAACACTGACTGGAAATCAGAAGGCAGACGCACATTAACCGGCTGCGGGGTCAGCACTACAAAACGGCCTTTCGAATGCACACGCAGACATACCTTGCTCGGGGATGTCAACGGTCTGGTTGCTGAGAATGGTCTTCATCCTACGAAGGATAACCGAAAGAGGCTGCAAACCCTGAAGAGAAAGCCCTTTTTCTGCGCCCCCTCCGCTCCTCCCCCGCACAAACCCTGGAACGCGCAACTACCGAGCGCCCACCCGATGCCCCCCGCCTCCCCTCTGCCACCTCCGAGCCGCCGCGGCGCCGGGCTCCGCTTCCAACACCGATACAACCCGCCCCGGGCCCAGAGCAGCGGCGAGACGCGGCGGCCTCAGCGCTCAACTCCACAGCGGGGCCCAGCCCGGGCCTAAAACCGCCGGGGGAGGGGGGGGGGGGGGGGGGAAGGCGCCATCCCGGCGGCGTCCTTCCCGCAGGGCTGGGGACGGAACGCGGCGGCTGGGCCCGGCGCCGCCCCGGGAGACTGCCCGCGCCCCGGCGGGGCGCTCGGGGGGGCTGCCCGCCGTGGATGGCCCCGGATACCGCCGGCGGCCCGCGCCTCACCTCGCAGCAAGCAGAGCGGAAAGAGGGAGCGTTTGACGTCATCGCGTACTTGTAGCCGATCCGGCCACCCCCTGGCGTCATCGCGCCGAGGTAGCCGTCGACGAGGCGAGAGCAGCCGAGGCCCGATACGCTGTGAGCTGACGGGGGCGGCCAGGCGGGGCGGCCGAGCACTGAGAGGATCGATCGGGCCGGCCGCTCCGCAGGCGACGCCATGTCACTGCTGCCGCGGGGCCGCTACCGCGGGGCCGCCGCCACGGCCGCCCGGCGGCTACTGCTGGGGGGGGCCCAGGGACGGGTGAGTGGGCGCCGCCTCAGGGCGGTGTGCCGCAAGGTGGGGCGCCGGACAGCGGGCCGCGAAGCGTACCCTGGGGTGGGCGTTGCGTCCGGGCAGGTAGGGGGACCTCGGGACGGACCCCCGGTGAGGTGAGGTGAGGTGAGGTGAGGTGAGGGGGCGCGTCGCGTCGCGTCGCGGTGGCAGAAGACGATGCCGTCATCCGAGCTCGTCTCTTGATGGCCGGGGGCTGCCGTGACAGCGGTGGTCGGCGGCGGGCAGAGCCCTGGGTGGCCGCGGCGGTCCGGTGTCGGGACGTGAGGGAAGCCCGTGCCCGTGCCCCCGCAGGCACGCTCAGTGACAGAAAGGGGAGCCACGGACCCCACCGGCTTCCAGCCCCGCTTCCGAGAGCCCGACCCCTGCTACCGTATCTCCACCGAAATAACGACCGTCCGTTCACGGCTCGGCAGCGAGCCCTCGATCCGCTCAACGCCTTGCGTTCCAGCCCCGAAATCTCGAATTAATCCATGCAATGCTACTGATACGCAAAACCTGTATAACTTGGTTTGGTACGAAGGTATTTTGGGAGGGAGAGTGCTTTTTCTTTCACGTGGCTTCAGACGAAGAAGAGAATTGTATGTTTAACTCAAAGGCAATTGGGAAAATGCTTAGACAAAGTGTACATTAACCACTGAAAGGACAAGCAGTTGTTTAGCATATCATGCTAGTACATTTATAATTCAATAAAGTACAGCGTTGCTTCTTTTAGGTGTCTGGGAGCCACGTGTGTAACCAGTACAGGACATCAGGGTCTTCGCCGGAGGAAAAAAAAGAGTTTCTGCAAAACGGACCAGACTTACAAGACTTTGTATCTGGAGAGTTGTCAGACAAGAGCACGTGGGCTGAGTATAAAGGCAATTTAAAGCGTCAGAAAGGAGAAAGGTAACCGTGATTTTAAATAACTGCAGTTGCTTCCACGCACTATCTTGTGTGTTTAGTATTAACTACAAAGCGTATACAATGTATTTTTATTAAGTTCTGCCATACTGGTTTGCAAGTTTCATAATTTTTCAAGAAAGAACAAACGCTTACATTATTAACTTCAAATGCGTAACAAAACATGAAGACATGGTGGTGTTTTCTCACTTGAGTGCCTATGCCATGGCCTGTATTAAATTACAAATGTGCATCAGTAGGTGAGTATACCCTACTTGAGTGTTGAAAAACTATTGTTGATAGAATTAAAGAAAAAATGAAGTCTCAATTAAAAAATACTTAAAACTCCCATATTTCCAGTTATAAATTTGATCAGACTTTTGTGATAGCTGTGTAACATATGCTGCCATTAATTGTTGCAGTCTCCAGTGTGGCACTATTAAATCCCACTGGTGCACATGTTCCAATGACAACAAACTCCTATTCTTGAATGTTGGGATGAGGAAAAACATCGAAGAGAGAAGTCTGTTATGACCATGAATGGTGCTAATATTGGTTGCTGAGTTGCATCAGTTTTCAAGGAACCTTTCCTAGTTGGGATCTGTAACAAATTAAAGTGGATCGATGAAATTAACGGAAGCTTACCCTGTAAATAATTTATTAATTTTTATCTTTGCTTGATGTTATTCAGGCTGCGACTTCCTCCATGGCTGAAAACAAAGATTCCCATGGGAAAGAACTACAATAAACTAAAGAATACCTTGAGAAGTTTAAATCTTCATACGGTAAATCTAGTACCAACCAAGTTTTCCTGTAGAAATAAGGCATTTTTTAGAGATACAAAATTATTTCTCTGTGGAGGCCAGGTAGAAACCATGTCTTGTGTGATCTTCAATGCTGAAACCAAGCCCAATTTCACATTTTTCCTGCTGTGATTTTAAATACTAGGGTTTACTATTTGCATCACCAAAGAGATCAGAAGATGCTATGTGTGACTCTTTTTAATGGAAACACACATAATTTCAGAGTTACATACATGTTTTGCATGAAAAGAAATTCTAGAAATACACGTATTTCATTAAATATACCTTTCAGACAGTAAAAAGTAGTGGGGTATGCATGGAGAGCTTTTTTCTTTTTTTTTTTTTTTCCAGAGTAAGAACATGCTTTGATGCATCATAGGCTTTGTGAACTTTTTATCAGTTTTTAAATTTAAAATGTTAATGACAATCTGTGCTAATTAAAAAGGCAGTTATGTGGTTGAGGAGTTTTTTGGAGTTGTGAAGTAGAGGAAAAGAATGGTAATGGATGTCAGGAAACAATTCTTCCTATTTATTCTAATGACTTCTTACAGAACAACATGTAACTTCATTTCCTCATTTATCGCAGGAGGAATTTATGCTTTGTTTGTAGGCTAGTATTGAAACTCATCAATAATACAATAATAATTTTTAATAATAGTATGGAAAAAAGACAGGTACATTACTGTCTTTTACCTTTAGGTATGTGAAGAAGCACGTTGTCCCAACATTGGAGAATGCTGGGGAGGTGGTGAATATGCTACAGCTACAGCTACTATTATGGTAAGCCATTAACCATTTCTTAAGTATTCTATTAATGTTTGAGGTGTTTGTAGTGTACTGTTGAATCTCTACTGTAGTGGAGTGGGTTTATTACAAGTAATTTGAGTAAAGCACTGTCCTAGGTTTTTTGCTCAGTATTGGGATTTATCTGACCTAGGTCATGCAGCTTTTTCTCAGCTGAGCAATAGTGATGTGTACAATGTAAAGGTAGGAATGTCTTTCTTATTTCAGCTGATGGGTGACACATGCACTAGAGGTTGCAGATTTTGTTCAGTAAAGACAGCAAAAAATCCACCTCCACTGGATCCCAAGGAGCCTTACAACACAGCAAAGGCTATAGCTGAGTGGGGCTTGGATTATGTTGTATTGACGTCTGTGGACAGAGACGGTTAGTATGTTGTCTCTCATCTCTTCCAGTCTAAGCTCTCATAGGCATTACATGGCATAAACACAGACCTCGATAAATATTTATCACTCAGCGCAATTGTTGAGGATTGCTATTTTAAAGGAGTCGACAGTGCTGAAACTTTGGAAAGTTTCTACATATTCTTAGTATTTCTCTATGTCTGGTAAAACATAACAGAAGTTACACTGTTGTTAAACATCAAGAATATTACAATACTAAATATTTTATAACTCATTTTTTGCAAAATACATACGTATACACCATATTCTATTACTTGATTAGCAAAAAAATCCACCCCACAAACATTCATGTACAATACCATTACAGAACTTCCTTCCAAAAACTAAACCTGGAATATATTATACTTAACAAAACTGAAAGTTGCCTTTTTCTAAGGTTGTAGTAGCTCCTTTGTGGTGACACCACATATGTGGGGGAAACCGTTGTAAAGGCTTTTCAGTATGGTGGAAAGTCCAGTGGCTTACAATAAAAGAGAAATAATATATATATTTTAATTTTTGTAGAACTGTTTCTCAGACCAAAACCATAAATAGATGAATTCTGTGCTCAGGCTCACAGTGAACCTAGAGATGGGTAAATTCGGAGTAAACATTTGAAGTCTGCCCTAGATGATCACAGTTAGGCTTTGTGCAGAAGAAAGCTTGGCAGAATATCTGTTGCAAAACTTTGGCATAAGCAGTTAAGATAAGTCTGGGGTTTGACTGCTTTATTATTTTGCATTTAAATTTGAATCTGTAGGTTTTTTGTGGCTTTGCTAATAAGTAAATAAATTTCTTGAACAGAAAGGTTAACTGAGTAATTGAAATGCTTCTAGATATGCCTGACGGTGGAGCAGAACACTTTGCAAAGACAGTCTCTCATCTGAAAGAAAGGTATATTGTTAATGTGTCACTATTATTATTAAAACTTTAGAATGTGGTACTGCATATAGGTCAACACTACCTTTAGCTGGATTATTCCAGGCTTGCAAATACAAAAGTCTGCCTTCAGCCTATCTGTCCCCATTGGGGTTTTTTGTGTTTTTCATCTTTCTCATGTAATGGCCCTAAAATGTTTTGAATTTGGATGCATTTCCAGTTTAGCCCAGGCTTATTTAAAGCTAAGCACTGTATTATTTCTTTGAACAGGCAGCTGGTTTACCAGGAAATGAGTACATACTTTTGAGGTATGCTCATTCTCAAAGCTTGGGGCTCAAACACAGGGGATTTCGGTAACAGTGTCACCACATGACAGAAGAAGTCGGGTTTCTCTTTCAGCAGCGATCAGATTGCTTTGTGCGTTCCCACCATGGCTGTTTCTAAGTCCGTGATTGTACCTTCCTGCTTTCCCTAGCTGTGCCGCCTTCACTCTACATTGGCGCCCTGTACGCCATTTGATAGCATACTTGTCTACCTGCAGATTTAATCCGTATAACCTCATTTAAGTGCTTATCCAGTGTATCTTGGCACTTGAAAGGTTCCCGCAGTTTTCCCAGCCTGCCTTTCTGAGCTGAAGTCTGGCCCCTGGACACCAAGATTAGAGTCCAGGGCAATAATGCAGAGTCTTCTCATCCCAGTAGGCAGGATTACAGCTCCTCTGTAGTTTGGAGCTATGATATGAAACTCACGTTAAGTTAACATGCAATGACGACACCTGAAAAATCACGCATAAACGGTGATTGTTCAAGAGGCGGTTGGAATCGCTTTTAGATTTATTATTTGGCTTTTGTTCTGTTCCAGCTCGCCTCAGTAAAATTGGGAGTTAAACACATGAGGTTTTGTTTGAATCATAATACGAGTATTTGCAGAAATCTGTTGGTTTAGAAGCGTATGCTGAATTAACTCTGCTTATCAGGTCGTTGTTGGTTTAGTGCTGTTCGGTTTTTTTGCTGTATTGAGTTTTTTTAGCCACAGGGACACAAGTCCCATAGGTGTGTTCATTTTGTCTCTCCCTTTCAGGAATTCGAAAATCCTGGTAGAATGCTTGACGCCGGATTTTCGAGGGGACCTTAAAGCTGTGGAGAAAGTCGCGTTGTCGGGACTGGATGTGTATGCCCACAACGTGGAGACGGTGCCGGAACTGCAGAGGTAAGCGACACCGGTACGTGGAAAGGGAAGAAAGGACAAAGGGACAAGGGGGTTTGGGACAGGACGTGGTGTGAAAGGGAGAGCCGGCGCCATGGAGCTGCACCGAAGCTCTCGCTGCCGTTCCCGGACGGGGAGAGCCGGACCGGGCCGGGCCGGGCGGCGCAGGGGGAAATGGCGCGGGGGGCGCCGCCGGCCGGGCCCGCTCCCAGCCTGCCTCGCGCGCCGCCGCCGCCGCCCTGCCCGCCGCCCGCCGGCAGAGGGCGCCCGCGCCGCGCCGCGCCCGGGCCCCCGGGGCGGCCCTGGGGCGGTGTCGCCTGCCCGGGCCGCCTCCGCGCTGGGCCGGGGCGGCCCCGCCCCCGCCGTGGGGTGGGGCCGGAGGCGGGCGGGGGGCGCGGGGGCCAGGGCGGCCGCAGGCGGGGCGGGGGCGCTTCCCGTGGCGTGGGGTGGGGGGCGTTGGGCCGGTGTCCGACTAGGCAGCCAACACCGCCAGGTTGCCGTTTTCGCTGTGCAGAAACTAGCAGGACGCGCCTTTCTTGGCATCTCTAACTTCCGTGCGCCCTTTCGCGCGTGTTTTTTTCCCCCTTCTGCTGAAAATACGAAAAGGAAGGTCCGTGATCCCCGAGCCAACTTTGAGCAGTCCGTACGAGTGCTGAAGCACGCTAAAGAGGTCCAGCCCGGCGTCATTTCTAAAACCTCCATTATGTTGGGGCTAGGCGAGACTGACGAACAAGTGTATTCCACAATGAAATGTAAGTTGGTGTTGAAATACGTGCCAGAATTCACAGCTGTGAATTTTACTGCGTTGCAAAACAGTTGCAAGCACCTTTGCCTCTACGTGCAAATCAGTTTGCTGGTGCGGGAATGTTTTCTAAGCTTTGTGGAAAAAAGACCAGTTTGGTTAAAAAGGATTGAACTTCTGAAATACTTGGCTTCATATGGCTTTCAGGTTCAATTTGACAGGTAGATCCAGCTCATGTTGAGTTCAGTGGAAATTATGACTTTCTTTGAGTGACTACATTAACATTCTTATCTTTGCTGTACTTAAATAATGGGCTTGCAACATAGTTGCCTTGTTGTGCATTCCTTTTTAGAAATAGCAGACCTAAGTGTTTAAAATAATTTATTTCAGCTTACCTAGGTGCAAGAAAAGTTACTATCCTCAGAGGGGTAGCATGTTCTTACATTTTCATGTAAATGTATTTTTAAGAGGAGAAAATTTCACAGTGGCAAGTGAATGCAGTTTGCTTGTAGGAAGAAATTGATAAATCCTATGGCATTTCTCCCATATTCTGAAAGAATGTCTACCTGGTACTTTATTTTGTGTACAACAACCCATATATTAGAATGCAGTGATATTATCTAGTTTTTCTGTAGCTGTCCCACAAACTGGGCCATAAAATTACAGTTCCTGATTTCCCCATTCTTCCTGCCTAGCATTTCCTAGCCACAAGAGTATGAAAGTTCAGATTTGGTGGTATTTGTTTTCAGGCCACTTTCGTGGATGTATTCGGAGACAAAGTGTTACCCACTGCATTCATTCAGTTACTCTAATTTTGTTTTCCTTTCCTCCTGTGGGTACAAGTTAAAGAACAGGTAAATGTGCTGGTATTGAACCAGTTTCTTTACAGAACTGTATTAGTCTAAACTGATAGTCCAGGGTAACAGTGAGTGTGATGATGTAACCAAAACGCAGTCTTTTCTTTCTATTTGACCTGGGGGCAACCAGCCCAAGTAGCCAGATAATACATGGAGATATTAAGCCGATTCCTTAGCCATCCCTTTGTTTGGAACATGCCACTAGCTGCGGTGAACATAATTCTTCAGGCTAGCTGACTGTCAGGTGTCTGGATTTCCCTCTGTAAGCAGACTACCTGAATTCATTTGCTGTATACTGATTCTAGTATATACTCAAATTTCAGCATACAAAGTCGATGAGATTCTGCAGGCATCAAAACAAACATACCTCCTTCAGTGTGTAAAACTGGCAAAAGATGTTGGCAATTTCCCTTGGGTTTATAGCTCTTTAGAACTGCCCGCATCTTTTCAGCATGAAGACGCTTGAAACGGTGGAGAAGTGCCAAGTATATGTGCACGCATCCATTTTTTGTCAAATGAAGGCTCTGACCTAAAGCCACAATGAAAAGCTGTGAGACAAAAAAGACAAGAGCATGTCATCTCTGCAGTGAGACACGTGACTGCAGCGAGTACAGCGCAGTGGTATTCTCTCCAGCTTTAAACTAGATAGCTCAGGTCTTGCAGCAGCTTGGAGCTCAGAATGAGGTATGAGGCTACTCTCATGGAGGTTGCAAGTTTCCTTTGCTGGAGAGCAGAATGTAACCCCCTTGGGGTGCTGTGGAGTGACCTTTGCTCAGACTTGGAAGGAGGGTGTTTTCTAATTGCTGACAATCCCTTGTGATCCCTCTGCCACTAACAGGGAATTTTCTTTTTACAGTATTGCGGGAAGCAGATGTAGATTGTTTGACCCTAGGACAGTACATGCAACCGACAAAACGTCACCTAAAGGTAAAAATGCCTTTAATTTATAGGCAGTCCTATGGTCTGTACCTTGCACAGTCAAGTTCCCTCTTTCAAATTGATACTTGATATGCATATTTACCTTAACTGCAGATGTTGGGAAAAATTTCCTTCCTTGTTTAACTTGATCTTTATCTGTTATGGACTCTTCACTAAAAATGATGTCAGCCATTTAATCCCTTCCATATTCTGCAGACTCCCATTGCTACTTGTTGCTATTAGCTGGGGAGACAGCTGGAGCTGAGGCATGATTCTGGAAAACAAGCGTCTCACTGTGTATCTATCTCAAACATAATGGCTCAGGCCAGCTCCCTTTCACTCTCTCATAGGGTCTCCCTTAATGGTGCCACTTTAGCTGAGGAAATGACCATTTTCTCCTTCTCTAATCTGTCCAGAGCTTGAATCTTTGTTCTGTTACTATCTTTCACTGAAATAACTGTTAGTGAAGAGATTTGTAGGACTATTGGGGTTTTTTTATATAGTAACATGGAGGAAAAAAAATGTTTGCTCGAAAGGCCCTTTCAAAAACAGTCAAGAAGATGATAAAGCAACAACTAGAAATTAAATTCTAAACTTTTCAGCTAAATCTGAAAAGCAAATAAAATGTATTCTTTTGGTAGAAAGCAGAGAGAAAATTCAGTTTGTGACTTGACTGTGGAAAGTTTTGGAGTGTAAAATTTTGAACTTGCCATATAACTGTGTTTCATGTCACTGCATGCTAGCTATAGCCATTTCCTTTGCATTAATACCTGATCAAAATTAATTCTTTTCACTCAGGTTGAGGAGTACATAACTCCTGAAAAATTTAAGTACTGGGAAAAAGTAGGAAATGATCTTGGATTCCATTACACTGCTAGTGGGCCTTTAGTGCGCTCCTCCTATAAAGCAGGTAAACTACTGAAAAGTAGATTCTTCAGCACATAACATTATATAAAGTTAAAATGGTGAAGTAATAAGCAACAAAGCTCACCTTGGCTCAAGGACACCTCATATAGTCATTTTTTTATTTTTTTTTAATTTACACTTACTACCTTCTATAGGTCATGTAAAGGCATCAGTATGACAGTAATTGGTATTTGTACAGTTGCTGTGCTGCTTAAGCTAATTTTTTGTACCAAACCTAGTTTGTACTCTACTTAATACATGGGGCAGGATAAAGGGTACCCAATTTGCAAGATTTCCTTTACATTCCACCTCTTGGATGCTTCGGGGTTTAATGGGGCCCTTTGTGATGCAGTTTTGTTGTTTTAGGCAGAATTTATTTACAGTGCCTTAGAAATAATTAGACACATTTATGGCAGTGCTTTTTCTGACAAAGCACTGAGTATTAAGTAGCAGCTGATATTAATGGAACTGTGGTGTAGATCCAACATCCTGCTTTTTCCTAAAGAGAGGGCAGAGAAGACTCATCTGGGGCACCTTGCTTCTTGGACTGTTTTATTGCCAGCTCAAATGAGATTTATAGCAGGTTTCACTGTAAGTTGCTGATAACTTTATGAAATAGGAATTAATTTTTAATTAAATCAATTCACTTTTGCCTGTTGGAAAGTACAAAGAACCAGAGCTATTTGATAAAATTGGGCCTGAGAAAGATCAGGATTTGGGGAGTGAAGGGGTTGTGTGTTGGGTTATGGGTTTTGGTTTGGGGTTTTTTTTTACGTCCCTGCTGTATGTATGTATGCTGAAAGTACTGTTGTATAGAACTGAATTACTATAAAGTACTGGTAAGGACAATTGTATTGTAGAATAGAATACTTGCATTAAGTAAGGATTTGTATTGTTTTGCTTTACTTCACTGAAATACCTACAAATCATTTTGGTGCTTTTTTGCCTTTTAATTAGGTGAATTCTTCTTGAAGAACTTAGTAGAAAAAAGAAAGACAAAAGCCATCTGAAAATGAGTGAACCTATTTAAAGCAGCCAGTTTTAAGGATCCTTTTTTCAGCGCATAATTATACTCAGTTCCAGAAATGCAGAAGACCAGATGGTGGATGTATGAATAAACTTACTATCTTTCCAGAACACTTTTCTCTCACCAAAACACTTCACATTATTTTACCTCATTTCTTCTGGCAAGGCTACAACTACATAGTACTTCTGGTGTTCAGCAAGAAGCCAGGAGATAGAACTGATTTGGAAGAGTGATGGAACTGAGGTGGAAGAAATGTAAGCTAAAAAAAAAACCAAACCAAAATTTTGACAGATTTAAGTAAACAGGTTTGATACTACCATCAGTGTCGCTGCAGTTAATACTTGTGAAGATGCTAACAGTTAATAATAAATTTGAAAGGTACTGATATTTTGATGTATCTTACCATTATGTAACACAAGCTTGCAGGGGCAAAGGACCAGATTAGGGCTATCTTGAACTATACCAGAGTAAGTGCTGGTAATACTCCTTCAAGAGATGGCATCTCTTACCTGCAGATTAAGAAAATGAGCTGTACCATTCTGATGATAGCTAATGCTTTTCAGGTGCTTGCATGTCTCTAAGTGTGAGCCTTGGTAAACACAAGGTATCAAGTTGAAGAAAACAAGAGCGCTTTGTGACAAGACAATTAACCTTGTGTAGCTACCATATAATTTAAACCATATGGAAAATCAGAGTTGCCGTAACAGCATAAATAGAGCCACCCCTCGTTTGGGTATGTGACTGTAACAAACCCCACTGAGTTGCACAGGTGCTTCTTTGGTATTGGGTATGCAGAAGTGCTGCTATTCTGTACTGTGCTTCTACTCCATAGGTATTGTCTTATTAAAGGGGAGTTAAAACCCCAATCTAAGGGTGTGGTGGTTGTGTTTAATCGGTCTAGTTACATGCCCCCTTGAGACCTGGTCTGGCTGTTAAATCTGAATGTAAAGAAGTGAATTGCATTGTAGATGAAATGTGAAATGCATTACATATTGTACTAAGCTCAAGCAGAAATGAAAACATGGCTTATGGTATACTAGCAGCTATAAATTCTCTTTACAATCATGATTGATAGTTCAAAATGCACCTCTCCCTAATAATTCTCAATTGTCTGCTACGGACATTAGATAACATATTTGAACTGGCTTCAGCTATACCTTCATGAGGTTATTTGGGAAACGTGCCAGGAACTTGTTATCTAGTCCCATCACCGAGCAGGTAATCCTATGGCTGGCTATAGTACTTTTACTAAACTACTGTAATCTATATGAACGAGAATGGACCCTCCACCCACCCCCAACTCAGCAGGATGGTAGAAGGAAGACAGCTAATTAGCAAGTTAATATATAGGAGAAACTTGATATTGTCATGAACAACAAAAATCAGATTATACCACTGAGGGCAGTGATGCACAACTGACACTTCACAAAATGAAGTATGAAGTATAGCAGTATTAAAGCATTATGAAGACAAATAGCCTTAAGCTAGAAGGAATGTACTAATTAAGCAGCATAATGGAAGTGTAAATTAGGGGAAGAGAAGCCTGAGCCATGAGGAACAGAGGGGAAGAACAGAGAAACGGAAGTCATAATAGCTGTACTTTGTAAAAGCAGAGAGAAAGGCAAGGCTTTTTTTTTTTTTATTAAAAAAATATTAATAATGAATTTTAAAATTTAAATGGGGAAAAAAAAAAAAGTCTGACCACTAGTCTTGGAAAGACCAGGCATACTTTGAGCCAAAAATGCCTTGCTTCAGCTGGGGTACATTGAATACCAGAGCAGTGGAAGGTTATCAGCTGTGGTAAGGAAATCCAATACTCCCCAGCAGCAGGCAGGGAGGGGTGCAACATTAACTCCAGGATACCCACACATTTACCAGCTGCCAGCCTTTATTAGAGGTCCTACTATAAATAATGGTTTTGACTTAGCCTACAGAGCAGATTTAACAGAATATTACTGTAGCTTTTGCCAAGTTACTGCTCTTTCAGCATACCAACACCAGAAATATGGAAAAAGGAATTGAGCCATACAGCTATTATCAAACTGGAACAAGAGGACATTGCACAGTAATTATCCATTACTTCTTTACAGTGGGAGAAATAATGCTTCTGGAAACACAGTCCAATGTTATTTCATGTTAGAATTATCTTATGAATTGCTGCTGGGTGGTTTGGAAGATGATGTCATGCTTTTACACAACTGTCTGCCAGCTGGTACCAAGTTTCAGAAGCTACATAAGCTGTTTTCTAACTGCGTGTTTTGCTGTGGTTTCTAATGAAAGCAGTCAATTTTTGACTTCATAGCTTGGAGGGGTGTTTCGTTTTTAAGGGTTTTTGAGGATAAATCCTAAAGTTCTTCTCCTAGTTAGGAAATCCTGCTTTTACAACCCTCTTCCTTCCCTCTTGCCCATTCACTTTTTCCATATCTATATGTTAAAGCACCAGACTCACAGAACTCCAGGTTATAAATTCAGTCATGAAACCTGTGCTATCTCAATTTTGCTTCCAATGAAGTTTCATGTTTAGTGACATTTTCTTTTCGTATGTCAATCACTTCATTCTGTCAGTTTGTTTCACAAAGCAGCCATAAAATATTTTAAGAAACATTAATCTTCCTTGCAATCAGGAAAACATCAAACTGAGTTTTGGGAATATGACTTCAAGTTGACACAGACGCTTTAAAAGAATGAATAGCCTTTTTTAGCATCATTACATCAATCTGCTACACTGTGTGAAGCATAATTAAGTGTTACACAGCTGACTAGAGAACCGCTGCATTTTGCAGTGACTTCAAGTCTGTAGGTTAAATCAACAAAGCCAGTGTTCCCTTAAGAATAGTTTTTAATTTTTTTCCCACTTGATCGATAATTAATATTGGTGTCCCCTTCCTTTAAAAAGATGTCAAATATTTATGCTTCTTTACTACAACACGTGGCAACTTATTGGAGATGTTCAACTTGAAATAGAAATTCTCAGCTTGGAATAGAAAAAGCAAGTAATGAAAACTGACCCCAGTATTCCTAAATCAATCAGATGATAACCCATTATGCTTTCCTGCATGCATTGTTTTACAATTTATTTCAAGCTTTAGCTGTTGAACAAGATTAGAGTGCTACTATGAATTTTAGATCAACAGAAGAACCTCAAGTGATAGAAGCATAAACATGTTGGCCAGTATAAGATCTCACCACTAACTGCTCCTATACTAACTAGTCTTGGTCAAAAATGTGTTTGTTCTATTCACTTGCAATATTCTTGGCTATCATATGCCTGGAACTAGACTAGTTTTAGCTGTATAAAGGGTTGAACACAGTTACACAGAAGAAACAGTACATCTTGCCTGGCATTTACAATTTGTCTATGCACATCTTGGCTAAGAGTTAATTTATGCAGTCTGTATCATTCTATTCATAGGCTTGTATTAAAGCTGGATTTGCTTCAGCTGTTGTATTCACATTTTTGCAGTGAAAAGCAGTGTTACTGTGGGATTGCATTTTATTAAGAACCCCATAAAAAAGAATTTCAGAGCACAGGAGTCCATTACTCATATTACACAGTTCTCATCAAGAATTACATGCTGTAAGATCCCATAGACAAAGACTCAATAGCGTTAAAGCCCATCTCTTACATGCACTACTCAAGCCTTCAAAGCAGGAATGCAAGTCATCTCCAATTCCGATTTCCCTGGCAACTGTACTCTGAAGATGATGGCTTATGATTCACAGTGCTGCCAAAGCTTCCAAAGCTCTTTCGTTTGGCCTGTGGTAAGGTTCTGTTGCGTATATGCAAGGTAAGTATTGCAGTATCCTGAAGGCATGCTCCACCAGCTGTTCAGACTGGATTCATCCCACAATCCCAGTGTCCCACTAAAAGAATGCAGCCACCAAGAAACTAAATAAGCTGACTCTCCAAGAAAGCAAGGCAAATGCCAGTACCAGTTTTACTCCTTGTTGCTCTTCAGAAAGGGTCTGCTGCTCCCCCTTTCCTACGAAAGGCAAGTTAGAGTGATTGCACTATAACAGACTCGCCCATTCTTTGTCATCTTTATGATTAAGCTCTAAGTCACTGTCCAGGCTTTGACTAAGTCTGCAGGAGAAACAGGGTAGGAATAGGGGTATAGCACCTAGTTCTTCTGTCTCCTTGGGACAGCATGTGAAAAGCCACAGGAAGCCTCAGGAACACTGACCAGCCTTGCACATTCCTAACAGGAGGAATGCCTCACTCAGGAGTTTAATGGTTCACCCATCTACTTCAAACTGATGAGGACAGGTCCCATACAGAGGCACTACTATTACAGCTGTATGCAAGTTTCTGAAAAGCATGCTGGTTTTCTGAGGCTTCTACTCACCTTCCCTGTTAAGATGAGCCCTGAAGTGCTGTGCTACCCTGAACATAGTTCAGGACAAGAGATCCTCCAAGCACAACTTGTCAGTATCCTCTTAATCCCCAAGGAGAAATGACCACCCTGCCCTCTCAGGTGCTATGAGGGCAGAGGTAGTTGAGAGGATGCCTACCTGCAAAGACAGGGTGATCTACCAGTTGGATTACAATGCTTACAAATACCACAACTGTATCACAGGGCTGTCCCTGCTCTGTGGGTGTTGTATGGAAGTAGCTCTAGTGAATCAAGAAGAGGACATGGCATGATGAAAGATGACAGTTTGATTTTAAGCCCACATAATTCTCACTCACTTTGAGTGGCTTCTGATGCGCTCCTCACAGAGGAATCTTATGATAGGACAAAAAGCCTGAGGCATATTTGCCCAAAGTGCCAAGTGATCAATGCATAATAAGTCCCTGTGTGGAAGCCATTAACGTGCAGAATCTGAAAGCATCTCGTTCAAGGGTACAGCTATTTCGGTCAGATAATGAACACTGTCTTGTTTTGTATAACAATTTGGGTAGACAAGGTCCTCAAATCTTCAAATAGCTGTCCTAAAGCTTAAATTGTATCTACGTTTCTGTGGGTAAATAGTTATGATAGTAGTCATTACCAAGGTGACGCTGACCTTATGCCCTGTTTAACTATTGAACTAGCATACTTGAAGGCACACCTGTTGAACAAATTCAGAAGATATTATGTGACTAGTTACAGGACAATTCTCTAACATCCCAACACTGCTATTATTCAACTAAGACATCTATGGCTTCTAGTCTGAAATCTGTTCATGGTCATCCTTCTCTATCCTCCCCTCCATTTCACAACCCCATGCAACAAGCCAAACACAAACGCTGTCATCTCAAGGATTTTAATAGCACTGGCCAATTGAGAATAATAAAAACAAGTAGAAATAAAGTAATAATAAAGGTAAAAATATCAAGATAACATAGGAAGTATTCATTCCTGCTAATTAAATGAGGTAGCAAGCTGACTAACTTATGGGGCTGAGTTTTTATTTTTAATAATTTCTTAACAGCAGAGAATAATTTTTTGCAGATTCTTTAAGAAAGCTGCTCTCAGATGAAGTACATAAGCAGAAAGGAAGGAAAAAGATAACCATCAGGTAGCTCTGAAGCCAATATTTGCTTTCTACTTGGACTGACGCCAAATTAAGGTAATTCTGCTTAAATTCCAAGTTAGAACAAGCAGAAAGCTCCTCTGCTGAAGATGAGTTATATTGCTGTAACTGAGGAAAAGCTTGCCCCAGGAATCTGATTAGATCAATAATTTATGTGACTGCACATGGAATGTAGGCAAGACAACCAAAGAATCAAAAGTGAAGAAAAGCCAGTGGATCAGTTCATAGCTCCTAGTCCACTGTCATTAATTACATGATAGATGCCTGCAGAACTATCTGGCCTCCCAACAGATGCAGTTTAGACTGCATCAGTGCCAATTGATCCCAACCAAGACTGGGGTATTATTCTTGCAGTCAGCTCTGTTTTAGGGCTCAACACAAATCCTACCAAATTAACTTAGAACTTATCTTTTGACTTCAACACCAGTTAGAGCAAGCATTTAACTGGGCAAAGAATTACCCCAAAGGAAAATGAAAAATTTTTGAGACCAGAGTTCCTGATCACTGTCCATAACTGGACTAAAGTAAAAAGATATTCTATTTCTTTTGCTTTCCTATCACTTGAAACATTTAAAGTGCAGTTTAGGAACATTTCTGGAAGCAGAAATCTGCAGTTTGAAGGTAACGTTTCCACTTAAAAGATGATTCATTATTAAAAACAGGTCTGTACCATCTTCAGTAACCAAAAAAATTGCTATAAAAATAGAAATTTGAAAATAGACTGAATTCACATGTACCAGGTACCATTTCTAATGTAAAATTGGTTTAGTTTATGAAAAATATCTTTCCTTAAAAAAAGCATAGGCTTACAGTTATTATCACTAAGAAGGTCCACAGAATTCCTTCAGTACCTATTAAACACTATACTCTAGGCTTTTTGACAGGTGGGTCCTGCAGGCTGAACTTGGGAATTTCACATGAAGAAGCAAAAGGAATTCTTTTGGCTGACACCTTCTTCCCAATTGTTTCAATCTGAAAGAGAAAACACATTTAACAAGTGAGTGTGGCAAGCTAACATAATCATGTCAACTTACAAGGAATCTACAAATTAAATCCAGGACCATGACTACATTTCATGAACACTAGAACAATACAAGCCACAAAGCATGATGTGCCCAGGGACAGTTTCTGGGATTGGAGTCACAAATAGTTTAAAAAAACCCCAGCCTTTCACAGGTGTCTGCTTTGCTTATTTAAAACTGTGCCTTGCTAATTTGAACATTTATGTGCTTCCATAGGACTGTCAGTACAATACCACAAAATGTTTCTAGGTATTCGTAAAATGTGGGTTTGGCTTCCTTTGTCTAAAAATTTATACCCAGTAAATTAGAAGCTTTTTCCCCTCCTTAATGCAGTGGATTGTTTTTGAAACAATACAACTCTGAAAGGCTAAAGGCAGCTAACTCTGTATAAGAGAAAGCATGTAACAAAGCCAACACACACAAGTGCCAGGTACTGCTAAATTCAAAGAGTGAGACAGGTTCCCCTAATTTCTAGGTAAGACTAATGTAAATCACTAAGGACAGAGCTTGTAGAAGACAAAACACCAACTAGCAAAACAGTTCAGACACCCAGTAAATAAGGAGAGCTGTAGCTTTCCTCTTGAGTAAGTAGTGCAGGTTGGATGCAAAGCACCAAAAGACAAAATACTTCAACTATTTTAAATTTAACAAAAATTCAATTAATATATTCTAGACAGACATTTGAGTTAACTCTGAAAAGAGTTGTTTAAACAGTCATGTGAGTGGTATGCACCATATTTGCCCATAACAGCTTCAGTTGACTGGTTAAATCAATTTATACATGCCTGTTCACAAACAGGCTGTGTATAGTTTAAGTAGGGGAAAAAAAATATCAAGAGAGAAAGCCTATAGCCATTATGCAAGTAATCACAGTACTCACGAGTACACAGAATGAAACAACTGAAACACGCATGTGATCTGGCTTGTAGATTTTGTTCTGATTATGTCTTGCTGAGATGCTTCTATCAGATTATTCAGGGATTTGGTGATTTTAGTATTAGTCAAACTGTCTATGCTAGAAGTGCTTCAAGCCCTTCAGTCAAGGCTTATTCTGCCTCCCCCACTTGAGACCTGAGCAGTTATTTTTCTCAAATCAGAAATTACTTTACCTAGAATTAGAGCTTCACATTCATATCTCCTGAATTAAGCTTCCACTGTGGAAACAGGTTATAATTGAAATGGTAGGTGTGTTTAAAGTTCTTTAAAATCCAGTTTGAGAAAAAATAAAATAAAAACTGCCCAAATTCATAGATTTGGATTGTATGTAATGGAATTGCTATTGGCATCAAGCTGTCTATGCAATAACTTTTAACAAGGGCAGTGAAAAAGACTGGCCACCTAAAAACTTAAATTGTGGGGTTGTCCATTTAAGACAAAATCCTTTTTATTATTTTATACAGAGAATATAGGTAAATTGTTGAATGCTTTCTGGATGAAAAATCTGGATAATAAACCTGGATGACAAACTGGATTCTGGTTGGCAAACTCATGAAGTGGTTAAAAATTCAACTAGCATTTCACAGAAAAGTCACCCAAGAGCTATGAAACACAAAGGTACAATCTCTGATTTGGAAAGTCTTTAAGCCACAGACTTCAGAAGAGAAGTTTCTAGGAGAAATATCACACTGGTTATAGTTTGATATATAATTTGCTATTAGCTGAGCAAAATGCTTAGCTGAGAAGTTAAGCATTTGCTTCAGGGTCCTCTCTTTGGTGTAAACAGACACCATTGTTTTGATCTTCTGGCTGATATTAATCAATCACAAAGGACTAATCAATCATCTCCTCCAGCCTCCCATGTAACACTTTAGCATTTCAGTGACTTATCTTCAGATACATCTTTGTGTACAATGCTTTCATCTCCAACGTCAGCCAGCCTTGTGCAGACCTCAGGGAGAAAAGTCCAAAACTTCTCTTAGTAGTCTGTCCAAGTGGAGGATCTCACTGGCTGATAAACATTTGTTACCTGCATTACACCTTGTCTGGCTTTAAGTCTCATTCTCATGCCTTGGGTAAACCTGCTTATGTCTTTTGTGAAGAACAAAAAAGGGGTGTTTACAGCTTACATTTACTTCTGAAGGAGGCGTGTTTTGCTATCCCATTACTGTCAATTTTAAAGGCTGCTTTTTTTGATCAGTGGTGTTAAAATAAGGTTTCCAGGTAGGGGCTGTGGCACAGGTTAAAACATACACCAAATGCCAAGCTTAGCCCTTCTGCTGGGTGGTAGCAGCAAAAACTGCAGGACTTGAGGAAACTGAAGGGGCTAGTTTTGGAGTCAAATATCCTGCTGATTACCTAGAATGAAATTAGGAGTGAGATTTAGCAGTTTTTTTACATCTATCTTATAACTCTCCATGATTTCCCAGTCCAAAGCTTTACAGTTGGACTTGATGATCTTAAAGGTCTTTTTCAGCCTAAATGATTCTATGATTCTAAGGCATGCTTATACTCCTGAAAGTTGATGGCATAGTCTGATGTAGCTTGGGTTTTAACAGAGCATCAGTCTATGAAAATAGTAAGGCAATAATGGAGGAAGACAGCACTAGCAGAAAGACTTAAGTACGGACAGGTTTAGATTTAAATCCTCATCTGAAGAGTTTTTTTTCCCTTGCTACTCAGTCATTGCAGATGAAGAGAGAGCAAGAGGGGAAAAAAGCAGAAGGAAAGAAGCATAAAAAGCAGCATCACCCAGATAATTACCTGGAAGCCAATGACTTGTAGCTCATTGTGAAGATCATCTAGAACTCTCCTACCATCAAAGATAAATGCAGGCTTCAGCATCTTCTTATGAATACGTTCATAATCCAACTCCTGTAAAGGGCAATTAAACCAGAGAGAATAAATAAGTAGCATAACAATCCCTCTTTTTTTCTGTAGTTTAAATTGAAGATAACATTTACCTTAAACATGTCCCATTCAGTGCAAATTACAAGGGCATGAGCTCCATCACAGGCTTCATAAGGATCTTTACTGATAGTGACCAACCGAGACACTGTAACAGAAGAAAAATAAAGTCTTATTCTGCATACATCTTTAGCATCAATCTGGCACACTCCTGGCAAATGAGTCTCCTTCCTTCCCCTACACAAACAAGGAGTTTCAAGTCACTCACCTAGAGATATTTTCTATCAAGACATTTGTCACTTTGATTTCACTTATTTAAATGAAAGCAGCTTGTACCTGGCATCTGAATAGAGTCACTAAAATGTTTGAAGTTAAGCATTCAAATTTGATTTAAACTGTCACAAGAGCATCTCTAGAATTAGAAGTTACTATGGAGTGTTCAAATGCCAACTCTCACAAAGGTCATTGTCTGTACAATAGCAGCACAACACAGATCCTGTTTAACACTCAGTTCACACTAAAGAAGATACACATGGCTCACTAGGGGCTGCCTTCATCCTCTGACTGCCTCAGCAGCTGCCTAGAGGCAACCCTCCCCTCCCCCTCTAATCCAAGGGCATGTCAAATAATGTACACCCTTCACTCTTCATCACAGCTCATGTTCCTCCATTGTCTTCACCTCTAGAAGCCTGATCTAGCCTTCTCCCCCTCCCCAATAAGAAAAGCAAACAAAAAACCCAAATACATCCTGCTTCTCCCCAAGATTTTTCTAGTCATAGATGATTACTTTAAAGTTGTCTTGAATTTAAGGGAACAAATGAATTTGGAAGTGATATGAGGGAAGGCAGAATGCTCTACAGTGAATTCCAAAATTATTTCTTTATTTCTACTTTAGATATGGAAGCAAGAATTAAGGCAAGATAGGACTCAGGACACAAAGGAGCTGACAAAGCAACACTAGTCTCTCCTACTTCTGGACATTCTTCTTTCTCTTCCTTTCAATTATGCAGAGAGAAAATTCTTTGCATGTATTCAAATGAGTATTTATCAAAAGAAAAATATACAATAGCACAGAATTAGCATTTATCTATAAAAGCTATGGGGAATGGGAGAACAGTTACAGTAATCCTCTGAGCTATGACAACCTTCTAATAAGTGTAACCAACAGCACATCATTGCCAAGGTGAAGATGTGAAAATGAATTTATAGTATTTAAACAGACCTTATGTATTTTGAGAATAGGGTGTGGAGGGAAGGGGGGAAATAAGCTCTACGTGAGTGTTCTTACCTTGGTTATCTTCTGAGACACCTGGATGTGAGAGATCCAAGATGATTTGTTCCTTAGGTACTTTAGGATCATAGATATGGAGCTTTGCTCCTTCATCCATTAAATACTTGCTAATGTAGATACTGGATGACTCTCTAAGGAAGTGAATCAATCAGTTAAAGAACCAGGTGGCCTGTTCTAAGTAATGAAAGTCTTCATGTGTCATGATATGCAATGTCAGAGCTTTTATACCAGTTTTACATTAAACATCCTAGTGGTAATCCATGCCAGCAGCAAACTTGAAATCTCGAGGGACACCAAGGAGAGCAATATGAAAAATTTACACCTCTCTCGCTGAATCATGCAAGAAAGATACTAAGCTCCAGGACTCCTATTGGCCATAGTTAACAAGGCGTCAAGCTTATAAGCATTCCCCACAAACTGCAGTTGGAGAGTTGTATCAAGTTTGAGCTTTACAGCAAAACAGAATTAACCACCTATGGGAAACAGAGCTGAAACTTTGGCTTCATGTAGCAATTTAGAACCAGTTGTTAAAACGTTGCATTCTTTGCTGTGGAGAATGGAAGGACTCTGTCAAAATCTATCTTTGCTTATGCAAGTTATTAACGACTAGAGTTACCTGCTCCAGCTTCTGAGTGATTCAGGTATGTTGTAGAAGTCAAGAATCAATCGTCTCACCCATTTAAGAAAGACTAATCCTTGCTACAAACCAATTCAGTCACAAGAGGTTAAGGGTCCCATATCTGATCTATTTTTATTAATGCACTTCAGTTGGGGGGGCGGGGGTTAGCTGCATAGCTGGTGACAAGTGTAGGGAATCCACATTAGTGAACTGAATTCACTTTCTTACCTTGTGTCCCCAGTATCCTTTTTGAATGCAAACCCTAAAATAGCAATCTTCTTATCAGTGACAGTATTGAACAAGCTGTCAATAATGCGGGAAGCAAATCGTCTTCTCTGATAATCATTCATGTCTATTACCTGAAATCACATAAAGCATGATGGTACAGAAGGGAGCCATTTTAAACTATAAACAGATTCTTTTAGCAATCAAGCCAAGCTACCCACACAGAAGTTTAATAGAGTCTTAAAAGAGAAAGCTAAGTATTTTTACTCAGTATCATAAGTAACCCAAAGATTAAATTCAGTTAATTTATCAAATTCTCTTTTAATCAGTGACTGTAGATGCATATACACACATACTATCATGTATTATCTAGCTCAAAGGCTAGGATTTTTTCAGATTGCTTTTTTAAAAATCTACAACTTACTGTATTCTAGGCAGAAGAATGGAAAGTAGTTTCAGTGTTAAGAGTACCTGATGTCACATGGACATCCCATTGCCAGATCTACACTTCCTTATGTGCCATGTATAAACAACTGTGAGAACATTTTTAGCCTTTTTAATCCACACTAACCGTTTTCAATACACAAAACTAATGTGGTTAAACCAGATTAAGTGCCTCACTTTTGTTATTACATGAAGGTGGGTTAACTTACTCTGATTGTTCCTGTATTTTCCTCCAGCCTGCTTCATACTTTGATCTCCAGCCCTTAACACACAGAGGGCACTGGATCACTAGTAGAATAGGAAAGGTAGGTTCCCCCAGCTAGTCAGTGTTCAACATGGACTGAAAAGACTGCCATATAGAAATACTGCAAAGAATTGCTCTTAAAACAGCAAGAGAGCATAAAAGCATTAAAAGCACTTTAAACTAGTTTGTTTACATTAACAATGTAACCTTTTAGGCTTTTATTAAATAAAAAACTACCTCCACACAGAGCAAACTGTAAGTGTTCCTATGCCTTTGGGTTACCAAGGTACCGAGTAGGTTGTCTTTTGAGAAGGACCCTTGTGATCATAAAGGACAGAGCCAAACCAGTTTCTCTTTCAAGACAGTATTTATTTTTCCCTATTCATCAGATCATCAGTGAGGTAACATGGTTTGCTCCTGCAGCTCCAGGGCTTGTCTGTTGTCTGCTTACACCTTATAGTGAGTAAAAGCAGTAGCAAGTGTCAGAACCTATGGCTCCTTCTCTTTCCTACTGTGCCAATGCATCCAAGTCCTACACTGAACCAAACCTCTCCTGGATGCTTGTACAAGGTTCATGCAGTATGTTAAGTCTCTCTTCACTGATGGGACTGCAAGCCTCTCCACCATAGACTAGACCTATCCTAATGAAGTACATTTTTAAGGAAGATGTCAGTCTGAATCTCTTCAGAGGCAGGCAGCATAAAACCCATGTCTTCCTTGTCCCAAGCAATTAATGTAAGAGTTATAGTTGCAAGCAAGTAACTATGCCACTGACTAGCCCCTGGCTGGAGGTTAAGCTATCTGAATGGCATGTAGAAAGCTACTGGACATCACAGACAATGTAAGAATCTGACAAGGGTCACAGATAGCACCATGAGAGATGACTGAGTTTTACAAGCAGTTATGGGGGAATTATGAGTGAGATCAAGCCAAGCTTCAGACAACTGGAAGGGAGTATTAGGGACTTTTGGGGGAATAGAACCTTGTGAAGCCAACAGAGCTTAAGTAATACTATGAACAGTGCAACATGGCCATGATGACCTAGGTAATGGTAGAAGAAATACTGGACTTCGATATGGATGTGGCACAACTGACCAATGATGAAAAAGTAATTGTGGGCAGTTTGTTTATTTGGCAGCAGTGTGGGCTGGAGAAAAGTGAGGGGGGGAAAGGCTAGCCAAAAGGAAGATTTAAAAAAAAAAAAAAAAAGGAAAGCTGCTAATAAGGTAGGCAAATCATGTGCTTGGTATTCTGGGGGCACCTTCTAGGCAGCTTTGTACTCGATCACCACAGCCTAAGCTGTTCTTTTGATCATACCACTTATGTCAAAGCTGCTTCCTCAGTCAGGACTGGGAATAAGGGTGAGGTGTTTTCACTGGTTAATAGGGAAACACTTGCTAGTACAGACTGAGCATCCTGGTATTGCTGCATCCGTGCTAGGCCTGAGAGCATCCACATCTTCCCAACCATTCCTAACATTAACCAGGGAACAGCAGCAACCACGTTTATTTAAAAGAACAGCAAGTTCTGCCAAGTTCCGAAAGAAGAGGAACTGTGTAAGCAGACCCTGAGAAAAAGATCATAAGCTCTGAATTCAAAGCGGACAGAGATAACCAAGTGCAAGAGGAAGACAGGAGTCCAGACATGCTTGTACTTCACATTTTCTACTGCTACTTCTAGACAACTTCCCAATCCATTTGATCCAGACAACTTAATTCACCCCAAAAAAGCCTAAGCAGCTAGGAGTATCAAATGCCAGTGTTAGGCTGAGGGCCCTAAAATGTAAAGATAATCAACATTAAGGTATCTGCTCCTTAAAGCTGAAACAGATTATATGTGGACAATGCTCAAAAGCTCAATGCCTGAAAGCTGAATACTGAAGAAACACCACCCCCTCAAAAAAATTAGTGACGAACTTGTACCTGTTGCCAGTAGCGGGCTACTTCAGGTAAGTTCAGTGCCTCACAGAGGTACACTAAATTCAAGACATCCTTCTGAAAACAGCTACCTCCAAACCCTGAAAGAGAAAATGGTTATTTTGCAGGTGACTGAGGTACTGTTCTAACCCCATCTTTGGAATCAAGTAGTTTTTGGCAATCATTGACATAGTCAGCATTGTAATTTTTCCCAGTATTTCACTGCTAGCAAATGAAAACCTTAAGAATGTCTCAAACTTCAACTCCTGGACCTACTTACTTTGTCAATTACAGAAGCCTTAAAATCTGCTTCAGGTCCCACTGAAGTCAATGGAAGTTTTAATCCAGTCTCAGGGAAACATATGGTAAGAGAGCCCCTAGTTTTTTATTATTACAAGTGGGTGGACAAGCTCCTGGGTTTGCTCTCCCCCCACCTAGAGATTTAGATTAATATTTCTCAGAACAAGTATGTTAAGATCAGATTCTTTCCTCCCCCACCTCCAAATGGTTATCTACTCATTGCCAAGAACCAAATGATCACCAGAGCTGACTAAAGGAGAACTGAGACAATTAACAATTAACAGAAGGATCCTTGACCGCTAGAACTTTGCTCAGCAGAGTCCCAGAAGCAACACATTGTAGAAGGAATTATAATAACCTAATAGAAATGTTGGTAATGTATTTACTATCTACTTTTCATTCTTGCATAGACTCTAGGAAAGGTTATATTTAATAAGGTTATTTTAAAGTCACACTCTCTCTTTCTATCACGAAGACTGTAGCCATATAGATAGACTTTAGTCTTCTTCCATAAGTTTGAAAGTTTGTTGTACTGATCACCACTTTATCACATCTTACTCTCTAGTAAATCTAAACAACTGAATTCATCCTACAAATTAGAAGTTGCCATTACACATTCTGACCTAGAGACATCCCTTTCCTCAGGCCACTGGCAGCGACTCCCAAAGAAAATTGCAGCAGTTACAATTGGGAAGACATCTTGGAGAGCACTATCATCAGCGGTGCTCCAGAAAAATAAAGTTGCAGCTTTTCTTTCCAGTGTCCCAGGCAGAATAAACCATGCACTCTGAAATCCTGGGTGTCTACAGCAACCTCAGTCCTAGACATTTTACCAGAAAAACTGATTTATGCTAGTACTCTACAGCAATATTTTCACACACTCATGCTGTAGAAGATTTTGGAGTATCAGATCACTTACTTCAAAACACTACTAGTAGACCTATTGCACTGTTAAACAGAAGCCCACAAGAAAAAAAAAAAAAAAAAAGAAGGGGGGGTGGTGGCAGAGGTGGAATTTTTCATTTACCGACACTGGCTTTGAGAAACTTATTTCCAATTCTTTGGTCTGTTCCAATAGCTCTTGCTACTTCTTCAACATCTGCTCCTGTAGCTTCACACAGAGCACTGATTGAGTTAATGCTGCTGATTCTTTGGGCAAGGAAAGCATTAGCTGCCTGTAAATAAAAAACATAGTAAAGAGAACTTGATTTTTCCAGAAACCAAGAGGGCCACAGACTGAAGGGAGTTACTACTGGAAGGATTACTTTAGTATCTATGTAACTCTGTTGAGATACAAAATGGTAACATAACTAGTTTAATACATAAATGCCAGTTAATGGGATCTAAGGAAAAATAATTTAATGCTTAACTTGCAGAGTTTGAACTGTTTTATGATGGTAACCAGTTTTTGCAGCACTGGAAGTTTTGGCTTAGTAATAAGTAACACACCAATAAAAGTGAGAAAAGGATTTCATGGAAAGTTAGTATCATCTATTAGCCCAGCTGAGATAATTGGAAAAAAAGAAGAAGATACTTTGATACACATACTGGGTCCTCCCAACCTCATGTCTTTCCTAGCTGCATCACTCCGCATCAGTGAACTTGTGCTTCTGAGCTTTATCTCAGTTACACCTTTTGCTCATTGCAGACAACAGCAGTGAGTAACACTAACCAGTTTAGAAAGTTCTGATGACCAAGTATTGGTTGTGAGGATTTTTTCTTTGGGCACCCAGTGCTCATAAACAGCACAAAGAGCACGGACAGCTTTCTGTCCCTCTGGAGAATCATCTCCACCAATAAGCACTCTGTCTGGGTTCTTCAGGTCCTTGATGGCTGTTCCTTCTGCAAGGAACTCTGGGTTAGACAGCACCTAGAGGCACAGGAATAAAGAACAACAGATAAAAGCCAAAAGCAACCACCAGCCTTTAAATACACAACTCAAAGATTACACTTGCCTGCAAATCCAAGTTAGGCTTAGTATTAGCATCAAATATTCGACGAATGCTCTCTGCAGCACGTACTGGTACTGTGCTTTTCTCAGTGACAATTTTATAGCCATTTGAATTTTGTACAATTCGTCTAGCGCAAGCTTCAATGTATTTCAGATCAGCTGCTCGGCCTTTTCCCATCCCATAGGTCTTTGTTGGAGTGTTAACCTAGTTACAAATACATGGAGGGGGAAAGAAATGTTACAGGTCTCATAACACAAGAGGTACTGACAAGGTGAAATTGTTAAGAATGACAGACATTTTCCTTCCCAGAGTCCAACTTGCTTCTACCCCAGAATTATTCCAGTTACCATATCAGATGGCCAGCTATTAGCTTTCTCAATTACCCATTTTGTCTTCTAAAGAAAGCTCATTGACCTCTATCCAAACAGAATTTAAACAAGAGCAATTCATAGCAGCTCTGCAGGCTTCAGTGAAACTTGGTTCTTAGTCTGGAAACACCAGTAATTTCTTCATGATTACAGCCAGTCATCTTTTGTTTTCTGTCCCACATTAGGGGTGTGAAAATTCATGTAAGAATCTTGCAGCTAGTGAGGCAGTTAGTTTAAACCCACTTTGCAGTGAAACTTAAGTGTAGAGCTGCTGAAAACTGCTATACTGCAGTACATAGAAAAGGCAACGTGAGGGAAAACACATCATTTAGATTAAGACAGAGGGTCCTTTTCATTGCAAACTGAAAGAAGAAATGGCAACAACACGTAAAACACAACAGCATGTTTTAAGCCAAGGACAGGTGGCAATATATGGGCTGTATTAGTGGCAGTCATCCAGCCAAGTAGCATTCATTTTAGACTTAATGGAGAAAAATACTATCAGAAAAGACAGCTCTGTACTGAGGTGCCCTAACAAAAAGGAGCTCTCAAGAAAAGAGGACTTAAGTAACAAAAAACTCAACTGTGGCCTACCAAGATGAATAGCAATTAGTTCTTTTGGATTCTGCATTAGGAACAACCTTCTAGATTACAAAAGTTCACACAGTTTATGTTTGATTGGATCCTCTTCCTAGTGGTGTCAACAGCTTAGACATATTAAAGCTAGAAAATATTAAAACCAGCCCCTCTTCCATTGATACACTGTTTCTTAAAAGCTTCTAGAAGTCATCTTTGTAACCCAATAATCAGTATATGACTTTGCATCCCTATCTAAGAACCGTATCAGTATTATTAAAGTCCCATAGATCTCATTTGTACGCTGCAGTGACAGATCTGCACTATATGCTGCTCTAAGACCCCATACATCTAACCAAGCTAAACATCAACATAATTTTGACTTAGAGCCTGTTCATTGTCAAATGTTCTACTGGCTATAAGAAACAGATAAAAATAAAATAAAAAGGTTACTTAGCATTTTTCCCACCGTACACAGAAAGACAAGGAGAAAACTAACACAGTGACATGACATTGCTAACCGAATCTATATGACAAAACAAAACCCTCTTCCTAACATAAAAGCAACATAATTATTTGATAAGGAAGAAAAAGAAAAAAGAAAAAAAAAAGACAAACACATACAACCACCTTCTCCCCCTAAACTTACAGAAATAAATACAAGATCAGCTTCTCTAATGGCATCATCAATACTGGTGGAAAAGAAGAGGTTTCTTCCTCGACAGGATTCTACCACTTCTTTTAACCCTGGCTGAAAAAAGCAGGAAAAAGTTAAGGTTAATACAGTTAGAACAACAGTAAACCGCATGCCCAAACAAATAGCATATCATTTCAGATACAGAAAGATTTTTTTTTCCTCAGTGTGGCATGTTTTCAGTCTGCCAGATGTAAAGTAAAGCTTCTGTAGATTTTAATAATGAAAAAAATAAAGCCCTTTCTTATTCAAAACACATAAAATGCTGTCTCAAAAGTTTCAGCCACACTGAATTATTTGCACAACCAGAGTTTAGACTCCAGTTATTCCCATGCTCATTTCTATTACCATGAGCAACAATTAAAGAAATACTGATAGAGTGATCTTAAGTAGATTCAAGAAGTAAAGTCTTACAATATTCTCTAAGCTGCAAACAAAAGAGGTGGTCCAAACTCTCCTTTTCCTTTCAGCTACACGTTCCATGATCTCCCCAACATCAGATCTAAAACTGATTCAGCACAAAAAAAACCCCCACCACCCACAAAGAAGTCTTCCACCAAATTAGCAAGCCCAGATCCAGCAAAAGAAAGGCAGGGGAGACACACAGGAGATAAAAACCACTCCTTTTGGCAACCACCCATCTTTGGACCAGATTAAACTTACCATGGCACCACACCTGCAGCGTGGAAGAATCACAGGCACAATTTGACAAGACTCTTTCCAGAGACACATACTGTGCCATATCACTTTCCTTTCCCTTAGCACCTCCACTCAGACAAGAGGAGCAGGAGGCTAGGTGTACATGAGCAACCCCCCATATTAGAATGGTCTACAAAATGATTTAACTAAGATATAGTTGTCATAGATAAAAGAAACCTTTCTTTTTTGTTTGAAAAATAAAGTCATACACTGTCACCTGGCAATCAAATCTCCAACTTGAGACACCTATCATGACACAAGATATTTGAGTAAGTGCCAGAAAGGCAAAGGTTCACTGGAGGGAGAGAGAAGAAAACAAAGCAGAAGCTTTCTTACGCAAGACATTTTTGCTGTCTCACTTTATACCAAATACCTACTTAAAAGGAAAACAAAGGTCAGCACAGGCAGAACAATATGTATTACAACCCATCAGATGTTCCAACTATGGTCTTACTGGGATGTAAATAGAAAGGCAGCCCACTAGACAATTTCTGACACTGGAAAGAAAAATCCCCAAACAAAAAAAATACAGAAAACCTCACTGTGCAATGACTCAATTTTATAACTGTCTGAACTAATTCTTGGCAGCTTTTGTACATTCTCTGTAAGCAAAGGACACCATTCCAGGAAACAGATGTTATGAGTTTGCATTTAGTTGTTTTTTTTTTTAAAAAAAACATGCCAAGACTAGCTCTACTTTAACTCATTCAGTCTGTTTATAGGAAACAAAGTACTTGCTTTCACAATCTTTATTCGTGTCTCACCTGCTAATCTGAGCATTATACATATTTTCCTCTGAATAAGTACGACAAAGGAGGCCTATTCATCTTCACTTAAAGAGTCACAGTATAGGTTTGGTTTTAAGAGGGAAGAAACCCAACTGCATTAGTGTTACAGCACAGGCAGGATTCAGAAGACTCCTTATAGCAAAAGAGTAACTGTTAGTACCAGGGAACATGCCTTGTCCTTGGGAGCCCAGTGAAGATAAGTTTTCACTCTCATTAAAGAAAAGAGCTCAAACCTATAAAAACTATATCTCATGAAAGGATGAAGGAAAGAGCCCTATTCTTTAAGGGTGAAAAAGAATGAAAAATAACAAGTGCTAAGAGAAGCAAAACAGAAAAATGCTTTCTATATCTTAAAGTTATTCTGTAATGAAGGAGTGACAGTGCAATACATTTAAAAATAATTTTTATTTGGTCTAGTCTTCCCAGGCCAGATTGGAGGTTTATGGTACAAGTGAATCAGGAACATGACTGTCCCCATCTTACAACATGGTTAAGACGGGCAGCACAGATGGCATTTCGGCAGTATTCAGAATGGGAATAAAGCTTACCACTCAGTATTACACACTCATACTGTGCTACAATGCAGCAGATAATATCTATAACTGAGTAAGAGGACTATGTTGTGATTAAATAGGGTCCCAAAAGAAAGTCAGCATGATTTAGCACAATTCACTATATATACAGTTACATTTTTCCCTACTAGGCCCTTCATATATGACCCTGAAATACTGGCCTGCACCATACATATTAAGTTATTTCAAAAATCTGGTTTAATGAGCAGTCGAGACAAGCAGCTGTTCCAGAATACTCTTTTTGAAGGACATCACCGTGCTATACTTATCAAGCTTCAGAAGTGGGCCATGTGGAAATGCCATGTGGTAGGAGGGAAGCAAATGCAACACTGGTGGGAAGAAGAGACAACAGCGAGACAAGTTTACCTCATAGATTGGGAGCGTATCGGAATTCCAGGCATTGATTCGGGCCTCATTGACATCCACAACAGTAACTTTGATACTGGGACACATCTGTGCAATAACACTACAGGTCGGCCCACCGACATAACCAGCACCGATGCAGCAAATCTTCTTAATTTCAAACATGATTGCTCTAGGAAGAGGAGAGGGGAAAAGGAGAATCAGGAGTTAAAAATGAAAACGCTGGCCAGCAGCTCAAGGAAATAAAGAGAAATAACGATCTGAGACTCTGTTATGCTGTCACAGAGGGAAACATTTTCCTACAGCTGACCTCTTGAAGCGAACTGCCGTTACTCTCTCCCACCCGGGAAGGCTGTGGAGCCCGCCCCGCTCCCGGAGCGCCCGCTCACGCAGACCGTTGAGGAAGCGCTTTCTGTGGTCGCTTCGGAGCCTGCCGGCGTAAATACCACCCCCTTAGGCCGAGAAGCTGCTGATGCCACCACAGTCCCAGGCATGAGCAGCGACCGCAGCCGCAGGCAGCGCACAGCGGGAGGGACCGGCGCAGCCCCGCGGCGGGCAGAGCCGCGCCAGGCCCCGCTCGGCCGGGACCCCCGCGCCGGCCCCGGCCCCCGCCCTGTCCCCGCAGACCCTCGGCCGGGAAAGGCGCCGGCGGCGCGGAGGCCGCGGCTCTCGCCTTCCCCCCCGGTGGAGGGAGCGGGCCGGGAGCCGACGTCGCTGCTCCCCGGGCGGCTGGGGCCGCGGCCGACCGCCGCGGGCTCCATCCCCGGTTCCCGCCTGCGGCGGCGGAGAGCGGCTCCCCGGCCGCAACCCGGCCCCGCGCTCTGGGGAGGGGGGGGGGCGGCAGCTGACGGTAAAGGCCGCCGCCCCCGCCCCGTGGAGCCCCTAGGGAAGGCAGCGGGGGGACCCACAGCCGGCACCGAAGCCGCAGCCCAGAAGACTTACTGCGGGCGGGCGCGGTCCTACCCCGCCGACCGCGAATCGAGCCGGAGGGCTGCGGCGAGGATGCTCGGCGAGCTCAGGGCGGCGCTCCGCTACGAGCAGAGCGGCGGCGGCGGCGGCTATTTAAAGGGCCGCCGCGGGGCCGAGGCGGCTGTTTCATCCCGCGGACGCCGAGCGAAGCCGGCCCCGCCTCCCTCCCTCCCTCCCTCCCTCCCTTCCACACGGGGGGCGGAGGCCGGCGGCCGGCGCGGAGCCCGCCCCGCCGCCTCCCCGCCCCGCCGCGCTGCTGGCGAATGGAGGCCGGACACCTCAGGCGGCGCCGCCGGCGCAGGCAGGGCCCGGCCCCGCCACCGCACGGGCGGCTGAGGGACCGCAGGGCCCCCGGGCCCGGCTGGGGTCTCCGCGGCCTGGCCTCGGGCCGGGGCCTGGGCGGGCCCCGCCGCAGCGTCTTCCTTCAGCCCTGAGGGAGGGAAGGAGGGAGAGCGGCGCCTCTCGGGGCGCTCGGCGCCCTCGGGCGGGACCGTGCCTCCGGCGGCCTTTTCCCCACGCGTCGGTCTGGGGGGGGAGGTGTTACACCTCGTTCCCTTTGCCTTTTTGTTGTTGTTTTGTTTTGTTTTCGTCATGGCGGCCGGCCCGCTGGCTGGTCTCGCTACCGCTTTGTGGGAGATGGGTCGAGGCTGCGGCCTGCCCCCCCCGAGAGCCACTGGAAGGGTCCCCAGACTGCCTCGTCTCTGGTGAGGGGGCTGGCGCAGCGGGGAGCGAGTGCTCCTGCGGGCCCCGCCACGCGCAGCGCCCCCGCCCCGGGCACCTCCGGCTTGGCCGCTCAGGCCTGGGCTCCCAGGGGAGGACGGCTGCCACCCGTGGGGCAGGGGAGTTCGGCAGGGTGCCTCGCTCAGCTGTTCCCCTCTTCCGCCTCGGTGTTTTTAGAAGAGACGGGTTTCGGTGGTCGAATATGCCTGTGAATAATTTTTGGTCCTTCAGCTGCGATTGCTGTGAAGCAATACTCCAATGTTTGCGCTCTCTCCCGTAGTGTAGCGCCATCCCAACAGAAGTGAATAGAAACGTGGATAAGTAACAGTGAAGTACAGTGTTCAAAGTCCAGATTGCAAGCATTGCCAGAGGAAGGAAATACAACGAGCTGTCACTCTTGCCCTCATGAGCTGGGCACTGCCCACGGATCTCCTGCCTAGTTGTGTCAAAGTTCTCAGATACTACTCCTGCCTTTTGTATAAACGTGATATGTTACTAGTATACTTCATCTGACTTTGGGAGCAGAAAGATTGTGAGAAATCTGCCGTCTTTTCTTTCCCGGTGCATTGAAGTTCACTTATACTGCATCTCCTAGAAGCTGGGGGTTTTTTGCTGCATCTGCAATACTGCAGTATTTATGCTTTTAACAGATTACGATTTCTATGTTAAATGTTGCCAAATTAGATGGATAATGTGTGTATGTCCTTGTTAACAGTGCAAGTAAAGTATTGCTTTGTTCTTATATAGCATTATTCGTCCATAGATGTTAAAGTATATAAAAAAAAAGGAATTGGAATCATTGTTTCTGTTTTATATTTTACTCTGTTACTATTTCACTCTGGAGGATCTGATCTTTCCCTAGAAGACTCTGTGCCTGTTTAAGTGAGTACGTACTGTAACTCACTGGTCCTTTAGAAATGATACTGTAATATCTGTGTGTTTCTACTGAAAGAGCCTACTGAGGTTTGCAATCTCAGTGCAGGATCCTAGCAGAGTCAGTGTGGTTTGCCAAAGAACTGCCTGGCAAAGGTGCAGGGTTCACCGTGTTTATTCTGAAGTAAAAACAAGTGATGCCTTGTCTCATTGCCAGTTTGCACAGATGTCTCAATTTTGAACACTTTTTTTTTTTTTCCCTCCAGGGAAGCCTAGGCAAAGCAAATAGAAGCTTGGTGAGCTCTCGTTACTGAGTCAGTCTGACCTATACCATCATCTTCAAAACCCCTGTCTGTCTCCTTAGGTCTCAGAATAGCCCCAAATGCATACATTTGTACTACAAAGAACTTCATCTGGTCCCTCTGTACCTGCCTGCTGCTATCTTGGCAAGGCCAAATCCACTTCAGATCCTTTACGTGGTCCCCCAAGGGCGTTGGTATGGTAAGTGTGCTTAGCGTGTGCCTGGCAAACAAGGAGTGGATTTTCTAAAACCAGTGGTGGTTGCTGTGTGCAAAGCCACATTTGTGAGGAGTTCCCTTTGCTTATTGTTATATGTATGGGTAGTTAGTATTTTATTAGAGTCAGCTAGTACCTCCTAGTTGCTGTGTTTGCTAAGAATGAGGGCAGGAGCTTCAGGGCCTTCGTCTGCTGCGGATGTTCAGGCATACATATCTCAGGAAAGTGCTGCGACCAGTGGGTTATAAAGAAACATGGGGATCTAATTGTCCATCTGCAACTATGCTAATTTGCCAAGGAGCTTGAAAGGGAATATTTTTGGGGTCTGGTAATCATGGCCCTTTCCTGGGAGGAGAAAGGTCTGGGTTGTAGTCTATGATCTGAGAGCTGTTTCCAATGTCTGAACCACCCTTGGAGTAGGCAGTGGACCCCAGACTCTTTTCTCTTAGTAAAGGGCCTTCATGGATAGACTACACTGTCACACCCCCTGCCTGGGATGTGGATCTTGAATTTTGTCTTTCAGAACAGCACAACTTTCTCAGAAAGGGTGATGAGGGCTGATTTTTTTTTCCCTATAGCCTACATTCTGGTGGTGAAAGCACTGCTGGCAGGGGAAAAATGCAGGGCTCAAAGTCACTGCAATGAAAAGGGAGTTTGGGTCTCCCGTCTCATTACAGAGTAAATTCTGAATTACTAGGTAGGGTTTTCTTTGTTTTTCTGTTCAGGCAGACCCATTGTTTACCAGTATGTAGAGTTTTTTTATAACACTGCACAGAGGCAATAAAGCTTATGTAAGGCTTCAGGGCATACCATTAAACCTCCTGAAGCACGCTGCTTGGGAAACACAGCCCTGGGCTGCTACAAAGCAGATGCAGCCAGTCCACTGCTGGACGCATTTTTAAATAAAAGTGTGAGTTCCGCTCCATTTTTCTGACAGCTCAGTGTAGGCTGTGAATCCTTTTGCAGTGCAGGGTCAGTCACTTAAATCACAAGGAATGGGATTTCAGGTGTATGTTTTTCTTTGCCATTGTCAGTTAACTAGATCAGACGGATCCCTCTTGCAGTGTATTGGCTAGCCTGGACCTCACTCCAAGACAGCCTTTCCTTCCCACTGTTGGGGGAGTTTGTGTATCTATCTAACTTGGGGGTATAAATTCCTTTCTGGGAGGCAATGCCTGAAAATCAGGTGAGTAAAATGAAGTTTTGCAATGCTCATTTCTTGTGTGAATGGAAAATTGATAATCCTTCCTTCAAATTAGCAAAACATAATGTATAAAAATTGAAGCTTGACACATTCAGATTCAAGACAGGGTTTTTTTTTTTCTAATAGTGAAGAAAATAAGCACTGAAACAACTCAGAGATGGTCCACCTCTGGAAAAATTTTCTAAAAGATATTTTCTAGTGGAAAAAAAAATTAATGCAAATCCTATGGATGTCAAAAGAGATGTTCATAGTAGTCCAGTTTGGCTTTATAATTTATGAACTTAATATGTATATTATGCAAAATTTTAACTAAAATACCCCCCTTAACTGGTTGCTGAAAGGTATCTTAGCAGGGCATCCATTCAGTTAAACAACAGCATCAATGAAGGATTGCCACTCTTCAAACTACAATTCATGCATTGCAGACTGGGTCAGGAGTCTCCCTATAGGGTTCACCTCACTGTTCATTATTTTTTCAGGTTAAGTTCCTATGTGTGTTGTTTTCGAATGAAAATTGAGAGCGCTGCTGGTAGGACAGATCAGTCACTGTTCCATTCATGCAGGATTTTACATTTTAAAGACTGTCATTTGCATAATAGTTTAACTGTAAGTAAGCTATACTTCCAAGAGCACTGCTCACTTACACATTCTGGTGAGAAATTATCTTTTCAGGCCCTGATATTGAACAGCCTGAACTGTAATTCATGGAACCATCCATGTCCAAGGAAGGTGATTATTAGAATTCAGATGCACCTGCTTGAGGAGAACAGGCACTTTTAGAGTCATTTGTAAATTTTGGGCTACAGATACACATAGGACAGAGTTTATAACCTAGTCAATAACCTAGTCTTAGGGGATGGACTCCAAAAAGTATATAAAATCAAAAGATAGTCAAGTTTTGACAATACATTTCCTTAGGTACCTAAAGGTACATCTTCTGCCTCAGTCTAATCCAGCCTGAGCAGTTCAGTTGCCTGCCTCATATCTAAACTGATCTGATCCTGAAAATGAGCAATACCTTTGTGATATGCTCTCATAGACCTGACCTTTAATGTGTGCTCAGGCAAAGACTAACACCAGCAGGATTTAGCGGCATGCAGTCCAAAGATTTAAGACTGCTTCATTCAAAAAGCCTGGCCAAGGAAAGTGGTAATATCTTTTAATATAATGGCTCAATGGCTAGAGCAGGTACCAGTATGAGATTGGATCCTATGTTCTCCTCTCTGTGTGGAAAATAGGGGAGTGGGCTTGAGGCCACATCTCTGCCTTTCCAGAAACCACTGAGCAAAGGGTGATCTGAATGCCAAAGGTAGGTGGAGGGGGCACTCTTCACCTTTCGTGTACAAGCTGTTCCATTATGTAAGGGAATGATTTATGATTTATGAAGGATTTGGGGGATGAGGGGGAGAGGAAGGAAGAAACGAAAGAGCAAGTGAGCGCATGACTGCGTAATGTCCTGGCTGGCACCCTGAAGTTGGAGATGAGAGGGAAAGCCAGCAAGGAACCCTGCATATGAAAGAAGTTTTGTATCATCTCTAGAGAGTGTTTAATGTCAGACTAATCCCCCACCAGATTTAGCTGATCATTGACTAAAGGCAGCTGTGTTTGTGTAATCAGTTTGTGACACTGACATCTGACAGATTCAACAACAACCATTGTCTGTCAAGCCTTTCTTTAACTTTTGACACAGCACAACCAGGAGGCAACCCCACATGTAACGGGGAAATCTGAGTTACTTGGCAACAGTCCCAGGCTGAGGCACAAAAGCACCCAAAAGACTTGCCCGCAGACCAGTTGGATCAGTGTTTGAATCCATGCTTTGTATTTTACAGTGCTAAGAGGAAGGAAGGAGACGCAGCTAAAGAGATTACACAGGGACGCGTGAGACTGGGCATGCGTGTTCCTCTGGAAAAGGCTCCAACAGCTGCATAAAGCAAGCCATACGCCAGTTTTGGACACAGGCAGCCAAGTGCCCGAGCTCCTGTGTGCGCTCAGAGCCAACAATAACAGTTAACTGCGCAGAGCCAACATTAAGAGTTGTTAGGAGAGACGTTTTCCGCCTGGCACGTCCCGGTTTACGCCCTCTCCTCACCTCCACCTCTCCAGTTCACCAGAACTTTGACTTTGCTGTTTGGTCTGGCAGTTTGACCAAACAGCTTATGATTAATCTAATACAATATTTTTGTTAGTGACAACCAGCACCCCAAACTGCAATTATTGGTAAAATTTATCCTAAAATGCAGTGAGTTTCTGGTCAGGGTCAATGTGCCTGTTTGTATAGGGCCCAGAACATCTGGACAATAATTTCAGCTGGTCTCATGGACAATATTGCAATATAAATAAAAAACAAAAGCCATGCAAGATTAAAACCATGTTTAAAAATCAGAGGAAGGCCACCCAGAAAACTCTGATGAGAATGTCCTCTGAAGCCTTATGCTTTTAGTTCCTGCATGACAATGTTTTGTTTTCCAGTATATGACCTTCCTCTAATTAGATTATTTAAATCTCTCAGTATACAGAAATTATTCACACTTCCTCCCAGGCATGATTACATTTGACAGCCTTATCTATTGTTTAGTAAAAACCTCCTTTTTTTTCTTCTCTTCTGATGTTGTTCTGGAAACCACGCACATTACACCAGACATCAAAGCTGTTCCTTCGGAAGCAGTGCTGTGGGCAGCAGCATTGCTTTTCTGAACGTGGAGCATACTAAATCTCCCAACAGCAGAGCCATTTCAGGCGTAACAGCCATTTCAATAAAACAATAAAGAGCTTTAAATGCTAAAACTAATGCAATGGAAGTAAGAACAGCCAGATAAGGCACTGCTTTTCATTGCAGCCCCATTGGAGAGAACTTGTCTTGTAGCATGACTTCTTTGAAGGGTTTTACTCAGCTGAGTTGCCCCATTGCCTTTACGTGAACAGCTGTTCACATAAAATAAGGTGAAGATTTGATCCAGTGTTACAGTATAGCTAAAAGCAAATTTGGCTTAATCTCTTCCCCTGACATACTGAAGCCCAACAGAAGCGTACAGAGGGTGTCAGAGACAAGATGTATTTATGATTCAAATTGCAAGCTAATATTTGATGAAGTAGGAAAATGATTATTTGGATTTTCTATTTCATATATATGAAACTGAGGATGGATGGAAACTGCATGAAATCACTAGGAGAGCTGAAGGAACAGGATTTTTACTCACCATTACCACAACAACAAAGCAGATTTTGATGTGTTATATGCAGTACTTAGTGTAGTGTCCAGCCCTGTGGGGCCTTCTGTGGATCATTTTCTTGCTAATCATATTCAGTTTATCATTTATCATTTCATCTACAAGTTCTGCTCTAAACTGAGCTCCAACACCTTTTCTAAGGTTTATTTATTATATCAAAGCAATGGCTGTGACCTTCAGAATGTTGTACAATGGTGGGGTTTTTTTTGGTCTGCTTAGGAAACATATTTTCTCGGCTCTAATATCTTCCTTTACATTTTAAGGGTATTTTTTGCACGAGAAGAAATTAATAAACTTCAAGAGTTTTAAAACAGTTACAAGTCTGAAAACTACATAGTCACAGAAATTATTCATCTGTTTCATCATTTATAGCTTGGAGGACATAATAACAAAACCCATAAATGCGAAAGACTTTTTTTTGTAAAGCTTGCTACTTGTGATCTTTGGTTAGAAATTACTGCTGTATTTTCAATTAACATTGTATAAAATATTTTATAATATCACTTTCCATACGAGCAAGAAGAGTGAAACCGTTAAAAAGCTGGATATATATGGTAAATTAATATTTATTGTCATGTATTGAAATACATTTGTTTCAGACACCCTCTTTGACCAATACTCTTGTCTGCAGAGGTTAAAAAGGTAGTGCGGAAGCCAGATTCTTCTAGTTATTATATTTAACTACAAAGTGCCTGCTATGGGAGCTCGCAGTATTTTTGATACAAGATCAAGTAACATGGGTTCGGTTATTCTTCTTGTATGAAAAGAGACAAATCTTCAGCTGATGTTGATGAGTGTAACTCCCTGGAAGCCAGTAAGAGTTGTGCTGTTTTACAAGCAAGGATATGGTCCGCCGTGGGACAGTCCGCCTCTTCCCCCACCCCAAGGTCCATGTCTTTGCAGTGAATTGCACTGTAGGCTGTTGGCTGGTACTGAACAAGTAAGGGTAGAAGGAGAAAAGAATGCAAGTTGTCCATTTTTGCAAGGAACGCACTTCACGTTCATGGAACATTTTGCTGCAATGACTTGATGTATTTCTCCCAAACATCCTGGATAGGATATGAAGTTTTTCAGGCTTTGGGGCAGAGTAATCTTCTCCACTTACCTGGAGGTGTTGAACAGCTAGGCCTCATGCAGATCCATTCAACACAGTTAATTTAAATTTGTGGTGATTTCTTTTCTGCATCACTTTATAATGGGCATGTGCAAACGTTTTAACAAGTGTACTTGTAAGTAAAGTTCAGCTTTAGTTTTAGGGGTTATTCATAAACCTACGTTCGAGTAAAAGGGTAAATCTTGATGAGCAGACATTAATGATCTCTGATTAAGATCCTACAGTTTCTAAATTGATTCAAATGCCTAAAGCATTTGTTATTAAATTATTATTATTATTATTATTACTACTACTACTACTATTATTACTACTAAAAATAAATTCAGATTTTGTTTCTGATTCTCTGGTATTTATTACCACTATCTCTGGATAGCTGTATATTATTTTAAACTCTAATGCTCCCCTGGTGTTCTCCTTTTTTTCCTTGGCTTAACACAGGAATCCCTAACATGGGATCTGAGCTGCTGCTGAGGCAGTGCTCAGCATTTCGTGCTCTACTGCCGGAGGAAGAAGAGTGCTGCACTCTACGGGAACAGTGAGGAAGCAGCAGGTCTCTACTACTTCTACATGCTGCCTCGGATCCACTGGAGCATCTTCCTTCCTCAGAGCAGCTCTGGGTCCAACAGTGCCAAGAACTGGACTAGAAAACAGACTGCAAATCCCCAAAGTAGTAGGATTTGATCTAAAAAGAAGTAACGTAATTGGCACATTTGGCCTCTGTCATTACTTTTCTCAGTGTATTATTTCTAACTTCCTAGGTTGCATAACTACTTTGAAGAGCAAAAGGCAGAGACGTCCACATTGGTCATCAAAGTATCTTAAACCCTGGAAACTGCTTATAATTTGTTCTGACTTGCTTGAGATACATACAGAAGGCAAGCGACCATTAGATAAGTTAGAATTTACATTTTAAGTTACACAGATGACACGCTGTTTTTACCGATACTTTTTTTTAGATTATTTCAAATTACCTTAGAAATTGATAGGTTGGTGCAGTCCTACATCTTATACAAAGACTAAGAGACAAAGACAAAAGGTTACTAACGATTGCTATTTATTTTGTTAAGTCAATAAAAAGTGCATAGTACAAGCCCTTTATCCCAATCCAAGTACTCAGTAAAAGATTACTAGGAAACCGCAAATGGCACAGATGATTTTTTGTTTGGCATGATTCAGACATTTTAAACCACCGATTTACATTAGGTACATCACATCATCACTCTTCCTTTTTCAATCATGAACATTACAAGGCTAAGTGATCTGCAGACAATACATGAATACATATGATTTCTCATTTCAGAGTATAATAATTGTGTTAAGCAGACTCTAAAAATACTATTGTTTTAACAAAGTTCTAAGCTAAGGTATAATTGTAAACTTCCCTCTGTATTTCCCAAGTGGCTACAACTTGCATCTTTTACTAACCGAGCTTAAAACCCTCATTACAGAATTAATCATATCCTGAAGCTTCACATACCACTAATCTCTTCCACACTTCTCAAAATTTACCATAAACATCTGTAACCATGATACAATTATTTCATCGCAAACTACATCACTAAAGGCCAGATTTCTGCCACCCTTACTAAAGCTGCTACTAGTACATTATCTCAGAGTAGTCCCACAAACTTCAGTGCAACTACTTGATGAGTAAGGCACTATTTAACATGAATAAGAGTGGCAAAATACAGTCCTACAATTAGTTATTTTTATTTTAATTAAGAGTGGTGATCTGAAGGTTATTATCTTGGAGAGAGTATCTAAATTTAAAAGGCATACATTTTGATGTGGGATAGTGGCCTGGCTCTTTAGTAAAACATTTTACAATAAAATATTTCCAATGTTTTTTCTTTTACATAGAAAATTTAAAATAGCAATTTACATGAGGAAAGCAGACATGTATAAAATCACTGGGACAATTACTTAAGAGGAATTTCAAGCAAAGACAGTTCATCTAAATGTAAAACACAACATTACTCTGAACAAAAAGTTCATTTGCCAAGACTGCTAGAGCTGGGTGCACATGGTGAGTTTTATAAATACATACACAGACATTTAAGTAAAGCGAGACTGATCCTCACAAGTGAGGAGCATCTGCTGTAAATCTCACCAACTTCCAATAGGATGAGGAGTGGCACTCTGTCTGAAATGAAGCCTATTTTAGTTGGCTTTTTAATCAATTGGAAACCTGTTTTATGCATCCGATAGTGAAGAATTCTGGCCAAAATTCCTCAGAGAAAAGGTCACTGTAGGAGATTATATGTATCTCCTTGTTGGTTCAACAAAATGATGCTGTATTACTCGTTCTGTTCAAAACAGTATCCCAAACATAAATGTACACGGAAGGCAAAAAGCAAGCACAATCAGATTGCTTGTCCCAGTGACATCTTTACACAGTGTTTGTGGCCTGTACACCATTAGACGTAATAGGACAAATTCTCTCAGCTTCTCTGCTGCAGCTCCATTGCTTTACACGGCACTGCACTGATGTCACTGAGAGCACCTGGCCCAATCTTTTTTTTTTTTTAATTTTTTAATTTTTTACACATGCTCCTATGCTTGGGAGCACACAATTCCACAGAAATTCAAAGGGCAGTTACATCAAATTACAGAAGCCTTTCTTCAGGTCTACGCTGTACCTTTACAAGGAGGCTTAGCTGGCCTGCCATTTACCCTGAGGAGGAAAACCCTGCGTCTGTCAGCCATGGGATCTGATGTGAGATTTTTGTTAGAGCCTGTTAACACAAACCTTTATGCATCTAAACAGTCAGTCCCTTCAGCTCCGTAACCAAAGTCCCCATGAAATAAAGGTTTGTAGAGTAAGGCTTTGAACTCCCATATGTCTGTTCTACTGACCTTTATGGAAAGAAGCTTCATGTTGGTAAGATAAAAATGTTCTTTACATTATTCTCATCAATTTTTCAAATTGATCAAGAAAAATATACAGTGTTGCTTTTCTGTACATCTTTAAAATGTTCTTAAATTAATGTACATAAAAAAGTCATTCCCATTTGCTACAATGGGAGATGTGCACAGGTATGTGCACAGCCACACATACGCACACATAAACACACCACACATACAGACAAATATTAGAGGGAAAAGACATGCCATATGTAGTCACCTGCAAATTTGTTATTCTACAATTACAACCAGTAGATAAGGATGAAAATGTTAAGAACTGCTGATAACATACAGGTGAAAAAACCTGAATATCCAGTATATGGTCTATACCAAAAGTTGGTAACCTTGGTAACCTCTTGGTATGATTTCATCCTGTCCAATATACATTACATCACGGCTCAAAACTTGTTAAGATACCAATTATTAAAAGACTATACCAGGACAGAAAATTCTACCAAGTTCTTCTCACTAAATTTCTTGTTTCATAAAGTCTATAAGTAAACAAAACTGGTTTTGGAATACATTTTTTTGATAACACATTGAATAAGATATATAATTTATTAATGAAGAAGATTAAACTGATTTCTTTTTTGGTGGTATAATCTTTTGTGTTAAGTTCCCAATATGTATGTCAAAGCTTTGACAGTGGCAATTCTCACATTCACTTACGCGCGCGCGCGCGCGCGCACACACACATAGTATAATTCTAGTGGACAATCCATGCTTTTGCCAACACCCTGAAAACTATGTTAGTGGTCCAAAGACCAGACTAAAAGCTGCTCTGAGCCCAGGGCAAATAAAAAATAATTTCAATTTTTCACCACATAACTAAGCTAATAGTTGCAACCATAATATAACTCTTAAAAGCATACTGGAGAAAAAATATGGATTAATATGAAGAAAGGTCAGTAACCTTCCATTACTATAGGTGCACAGGGATTTTCTTTTTCTTTCAATGCATATCAGAAATCACTGCAAAGAAATGAAGATCATTGTGACAGAAAGAGACTGAGCGGAATGTCCACAGTAACAGTAACAACCAAAAAACCTCTGCAACACCTTATCATTATTCAAATTACAATCTACTAGGAATTGTAATAACATACAAAGCAAAAATTAACTTAAAATTGAAGTCGCAAAAAGCAGTTCATGAAGATAACTGCTGAATGATAATTCTGCTCTATATAAATCAGAAAAGAAAACAGTATTGAATGGGGTTTAGAAGTAATCTGGTCACTTTGTTCATTTGGTCGTGCAAGGTTTTAACTGCTGAACTTTTCCAATGCTGAACACTCTAGTCCACTGGTGGGGCTGGTGGTTCTTGTCCCTAGCAGTAAGGAAGGAGGAAAAGAAAGAAAAAACCCACATACAGTTTAGAATACACATACCCATAGAAACAGTGCTTCACATAAGAGCATTTAAAGAACTCAGAAGAGTTACATTGTGCTTTCTTTTAAGATCTTTCAGTATCTCTTTCAATATTCAGAGTAAATGCTCGTCAAAGAACAATACTGTTTCCTGCATTGATAGGGATTTTTCCATGACCCCACATCTAGGACAAAGACCACCTTCCCAGTTTCATGCTGTAATTTTGTTTACAGTCTTCTCTTAAAGCTGTGATTTTCCCCTTGTACATAAGAAGGCAGGAGGCAGTTCCAACTAGGGACAGCCAGTGTCCAGAGGACATTATGACCCACACTTAGTCACCCGTGCCTGCTCCATCCCCTGGCAGGCCTCACACTTGGCCTTCGTGATTGTACTTTCACTTTGGTTTTACTCACTTCCATTGCTAATGGAGTTCCAAGGAAATACAGGGAAAAAAATGTAAGGAAAAAATGACTGTAAGATAGTCTGTATTAAAACAAAATACATTTAAGCTATTGTACAGTTTCTCTGCCAGGCACTTGAAGATGTACTTACATTATGAGGGCTGCTTGGCTTTCCGGCTGTGTTGGATCCTCTCAGATTACTAGGTCTCAGTAAGAACAAGACAAGTGCAATCACCACCCAGGCCATCATTATCATGGCAAAGCTGATGCCATTGTCACTGGGGGAATTTGGTCCTGGCACTACAGACAAGGAAAACTCAAGTTATAATACAGAGTGCCAGCAGAGTTCTTTCCCCAAAATGAAAACAAAAATGCAACGTAAGTCTCAGAAAAAAACCTGAAATATTTTTCAGTTGGGTTTTCTGATTACTCTTTCCTTTTGGCTTTGAGACAAGTAATTCCTGGTTATCGTTACACTGTTTTATTATCACTTTTTTTATCCCTTTGAAAAGAGAATCTATTTCAAAAGATTTCACTGGAATTCTCAGAATGACCATGAATATTTTGTAGTTCACATTAACTCCTAATGAACTGGAGATGATAAACACACACTTTGTGTTTAAGAAATCAAACTTGATGCAAAATACATTTATGTGGGAAAAAACCCCCATCTGTATGTTGGTGTTTGTTCTTTGCCTCAAACATGTAAAAGAATAAGACTAAAGAGATGAAAGCTTAGACTCTGTTGTTAGGCCCCACGCAGAGAACATGCTAATTCTAGCAAGAAGGGAGCAAACTAATGGTTATAATTTTGTTGGCTACTCTGAGTTATTTGTTGAGAGTTTGTTTGAACAAGTGTCAGTGTCAATATGCCAGATCTCCATGACTGACCATCCAGGTCATGTAGTATTTCTGATAGCATCAAGGAAAATGTATCTGTCAGGAGGGGAAAAAATGCTGAGGAGGTACATGAAAAAGCGAAGCCCAGGAATACAATACAGAAATTTTACACCTAAATTTCCATACAGAATGGCTGAGACATCAAAGCATGGAAATAAAACTGAGAAAATCTCCTCAGACTGGAGATGGCTGGTTAGTCTTTTTGGATCAAGAAACTCTTGCAAATACCAGCACATTTGAAAACAATAACTTTTCTCCCTCTGAAACATAATTTCAAATAGTCAAACTGTAACTAATGTTGTCAGTTGAAGTGTAAACCAATGTACAGTTAATTACCTATGGTACTTGCATGGCTTCATTTACAATAGTATCTAAAGACCTAACATCTTCATTAATGATCTAGATGATCAAATACAAAGCTATAATGAATAACCTTCAGGAAGAGAAGAGCTGTTCTATTTTATTACTCAAGTTGAAAACTTTAACATGTGGGGAAATTCCACAGAGACACTCGTATCTGACAGATTTTTCAGTTGTCTCAACTCATTTGGATCATCTCATTATGGAGTCAAGTCTGGATTCAGTACCGGTTGGAAGTTGTTCTTATTTAACATTTGCTAGATGTCTTATACCCAGTGAGCTGCTGGAGTCATTTCTTCAAAGGTTAATGCTGATACCAAAGAACCACCCTTATCACTGTCATACAAGGTAGCATTTTTAACAGAGGCTCTTCCATGAAAATGGTTTCTTCATAACACACTTAAGACACAGCAGAGGGGCACTGTGGGGGAGCTTACAGCTATGCCATTCACAACACTGCTGTTCTGGGAATAAGACTTCATGAGTTGGGGCTGTGGGACTGATGTCCTTTACCAACATCACATGTATTCAAAAATGTCAAAGAAGAAAAAAATGTATTATAGAAGTTCATGCTTCTCACAGCACAAACACCACCGTTAACATGTATGAGCAAATGAAACTGCCATACATCTCTTGCCTTTTAAATGTCCAAAATATAGACATTTCAAAACTCAAGAAGTTGCTAATGTAGAGGAATTTTATTATTAGAAGCATGTACAATTACAAGTGATGATTCTTTTGGAGATCCAAGTGAATAACGTGTGCTGTATATGAGGAGAAGATATAGTGCAAAGAAAATACATGAGAATGCTACAGCCTGTAATTCATTAAACTCTTAACATATAATTGATTCAGAAAGCATATAGAATTGTGCAGGTAAAGAGTTTAGACCTGCAATTGTGTTGAGGGAAAATATTATTGTTATCAATATCATATATCAATATTTTAAATCTTGGATGACCTTTATATATGCAATCCAGTAAACTAGCATATAATTTGGCATGAAAAGAACAACTGCTTTATTATGGGGCTTCCAAACAACATTTAGAGCCACCCTGAGACTACCTTCAGCAGCACGTAAGACAGCCTTAGGTACCTGCTTTGGCACATATGTTCAGTAGAATATTCAAAATTCAGATTACCTGTTACACTGGATTCCCTGTACAATGCAAAGAAACAGGGACTGGTCAGACTGCCTTCTAGAATTTTTGCTGAACCATAGTGCACTCAGGGTCCGTGGTTAAACAGGAGTTCGGGTAAGTAAATGGTGCTAGGTCAGCTCATGCCACAGGTCAAGGAAGGGAGCAGAAGGAACCACAGAGGGAAACCACAGGCATTCGTGCAAGACAATTTCTTCCAGCCTGCGTTGTAATACAATTTAGATGGAACCAAATGTGCTGAAACATGTTCTAAACTAAGTTAAGCAAGACAACAGCTGATCTAACACAGCTTGGCCCTGTACTACCTACTCAAAGCATGCCAGATACTAAACCAGCCACAAGACTATTTACACTGTTCAAGAACTGTTAAACCCACATCTCTCACAAATGACCATGTGTTTTAATAAGGACGTGAGATATTTCAGAATCTGTTACTTTAATCTCTTAACATAAGGACATGAGGATAAGCAAAGTCTCACATAGCTGGGGTGAATCACACTTTTCAAAGCTGTGCATCACAAATCAAGAGAACGGACAAGAAGCTGTTTCAACTACTGGGAGCAATAATATGTAGAAGACAACAATCTTTTGCTACAAAGACCTCCATCACCGAGCTCACAAAATAATCAGATAAGACCAGCTTACAGATAAAGAACAGTTGAGTGAAGCTGAAACCAAGCAGGATGGAATTTACGCTGATGGGCAGAAGAAAAAAAAATTTTATTTTTAAGAGTTCACAGCCACAGTGCTTTTACCTATAATTGATATTTTTGCAGGTAATTTAGAAGTGGGTTTTGATTCCTTGAAGAATAAAGGCTATCCTATAAGAGCACCTGTCTATGATATTTTCTAATATTTCCAAATGGATAGAAGATCATCCTGTTCTGACCTCACAGATGAATGTTGCTCCCACCACTCATTTTGATGGATGGATCCGGTTATTAACCTCCAGTGCCTGGGAGACACCAACTAGTACAGAACACAGCAGTACATATTCCTGTGTCACTGAGTGACATGAAACTTATAGTCTCTAACCTGCCTTTCAACACAACAACGAATCCAGCCCAAGGTGTTTATTTTCAGAATATCTGGTCCCCTGGGCTCAGCATACCTATATATCCATACACTCCTGAATGAAGCCCGTGAGCAGTTCTGCCCCTGTGGTTACCTGGAATTTTTTACACCATGGCTGAATTATCTCTGTGCAGGAGGAAACTTTATGAGGAGCTGGTCTGAGATTGTGGGATGAAGTCCCATGGGAGCTAATGACTGTGGTGAATCCTATCTGTTGCTCCACATACGAGATACAGTTCTTTGGCTTGCTTTTTCCTACAGAAACAGAGACTAGGCCACATAAACTAGTCTTATCTCGGAGAGAAATGGGAAGGGAAAAAAAAATCTTCTGTGACAGATGTTTGCCACCTCATTTAATGTTCTACTAGATGGCAGTCAAATGACGAGTTTGGTAAAAATAACTTCTAAAGACTAAAAGTCAAGCACCTCCTGATTGTGCAACTGAGATCTCAAGAATACAATACTAAAATTAATAAATGCCCTTGCTAAATACTCCTTACATTAACTTAATTCTCCTCTTAAAGTGCTATTTTTCATTCAGAGTGAGGCTGTACTCTAAAGAAAAAGAGGAAAGATTGCATTTCTTTTACTGTAAAAGTGTATTCCATGTGGTGCTTTTTGTCTGCCCTTTCATGGTAGAAATATCTCCTTTTGGATCTTCAGCTTTTTACTGTTTAACATCTGCTTGTAGAAAGGCAAAAGCATGCTCTCTGACTTGTGCCGCCTTCTTTTCACAGTGTTTTTATCCCTGCAAGCTGACACTCTTAAAAGGCAGGGATAAGGAAACTGAAGAAAGCCAAAAAGGACTTGAGCAGAGGAAGGGAGAAGGGAATTACCAGAAAAGGGAGGGAATAGTTGGCAGACATTTCATTAGGTTGCTGTGACTCCCCTAAGTGACTACAACTTAAGATGAATCACAGATACGCATTCATGTTAAAATACATAAAAGTTTGGAAGCAGAGTAGACAACATTTGAGACAGTCATCGCTGACCATATTACAAGCCAGTAGAGCACTGCGAATAGTGTTGAAAATATCAATGTGGTAAATCCAGGTCACAACATCTGGGAATTGCTAGGAGACAGAGAAAAAACTCAGGCGGTGGCCCCTCATTTCCTTTGACATGGAAGGCTGACTGTGAAGGGCCATGAGCCATCAGAGCAGCTCAGTACCAGCTGGGGATCCTCCCTGGGCTGGATGAACCGCTGATACTGCAATTGCCACACACTTCAGAGAAATCTTCCCTGCTCCACTTGCATTAGACAGAATTCAGAAAAGAATTATCACGCTTATTCCTCATTTCAAGGGAAACAGTAAGATCTTCTGATTTGCTGAGCATAAACAATCCCAACAGAATATTAAATGTCTTGCATATTCAAAACTTGCAGCCTTTTTTCTCCAAGGCACCCACTGAAATGGAGGGAACAGTCACCAGACTCTGATACATACTTTACCGTCATGGCAGACACTCTGACAGAGAATCAGCAGAGGAACAGCCATCAAGCAGAGTGCCCAAATGCTCCTTGAAGTGGTGCTCATATCCTCATGTATGTAGGAGTACAAATCCAAAAGCACTGGTTCTGACCCTGGCAGGAAACTCTCTGCAGGGTAGTCACTACAATATAATGGTGCCAACAACCATAAATAAGAATTTAGAGCTAATAACATAAAAATGCGAATGAGAGAGCATTGGTGCTATTGCTTTGATCTGGCTCCAAAAACCAAAAAAAGATCTGAAATCAAGGGTTGAAAAAACAAAGTGTGCTCAGGAGGAATCGATGCAGGGTGTTTCTGAGAACTTCCAGCTGGTAGCAAGAGCATAACACATGATGCTGCTGTGACAGTGGCTGAACCACAGCCCTGACGTTTCCCAAAACAAAACCACAAACATCTCGTCAGTTATTCCACAACTGATGCAATTTAAGAATCTGTGTATGACAACATTCCCAGCTGTGCTTCCAGAAGGAAGATCAAATCCTGGGAATGAGCAAATGGGTGGGAGTGAAACAAGCTTCTTCGTGTCGAGGTCCTGAAATGAGGAATGAAACTCAGCAAGTAACAGGAAATGGAGCTGTGGGACCTAGGGAAGAGGAGACCCACCTCAAACATAAGCTCATCACGGTACAGCTCATCAGAACAGGATGAAGCAATGGACAGAAGACTGGTCCAGAATTGTTTTAATCTGTCTCTGAAAACATTTCTAGAAGCTTCTCCAGGCTCAATCTGTTTGTTTTTGCCTTTGACTCCTGGGAGTCTTACAGAGCTCATGTTGGCCCAAGCACAGAATCACAGAAGCATCACAAAATAATCTGACAAATAGGCAGTCAGTGTCATTGCATCAGCAGAAAAATACCTTTGCTGAAACTAAATTTAAGGCAATATAATAATGTAGGAGAGGATTTACTCTATAATTTTTGCTTTGGTTTTTGAAACAAACCACTGGTTTGGAACAATTGCTGCCAAACTGCTTGCATCTGCACAGACGGTTATTGCAAGGATCTCTTTCAGGATGGAAAGCTATTTGCCGCAAACCATTCACATCCCCACTGTACTATAGCTTGGTAGCATGAAAGCTATCCCACAAGCTTTGTGCCCACACATAACAGAACTTACTCATTTATACAGTCTTTAGCCTAAAAGCTTCATAAATATTGATGAGCCAAGACTCCCAAGGCTTGAGTGAGAATGACCTACAATCACTTGGTGTTGACTGTGGACCAAAGCTCAGAAAGCTGGACAGCCTGTCTGTGCCTACTTCTAATAAAGAAAATATTCTGCCTCCTGTCACCTGCCTCTTTCCCTCTCCTACATGTCTGTGATTTTAAAAAAACCCCACACATAGAAGTCTAAGGTGTGGGAGACGAAAAAGCCTCCCTAGGACAGGTGCATTTGGGAGAGGAAGGGTGCTGCAAGTCACAGATGCACAGCATAACTTGGAAAGCCCATAAAGAAAGAGTAAAGCCTGCAGCACTGTTATGGCACATGTGTGCCCCACTCTTTTTTTTCAGGGGTTATCTGGGAAAGCTCATTGCTTTTCCCCTTCAGCCCAACATGGCAATGAATCTGCGACTGTTTCACACTGGGAGGGCACAGTGCAAGTCCAAGCTAGATGTCCATCTCTAAACAGGTTTTACTAGGGAATGAAGAGGGAGACATGTAGAGGGAACATGAGAGTGAACGAAGGCATGCCCTCTCCCCGAGATCCCGGAAACCTTGACCGCACTGCTTTTAGACCTGTAGGAGACACAGGCACCAGCAGCTCTTGCTTCCAGGAACACTGCTTGGGTGCTCCCTGCTCCCTTCAAGCATTACAGTAGTCCTGATGCAGGCTAATTGAGTTCATATGCTCAACTGGTAAAGCAATATAGGAAAACCAGAACCACTTCATTTTTATTTATAAGCATTTGGTGATGTTCCATCTAGACCATGAAGAGTGTAGACAGCGCCTCAGGGCAAGCTTACGTTATTGCATAACCTTTGCACAGCTATGCTTCCTTGCAGATGCTGGTAATATTTGACTGTCCTAGTAATGCTCACCGTTTGGGAGAGTTTTTTAGATGTATTTAACAGCAAATTTCAAGGAAGTGTACACATCAGTACTCTGCTTCATTAACTACACAGCCAATGAGTCAAACAGAAATACAGTCATGGTGTAGGTCAACTTCTCAGTCAGAGCTGGCAGGGAATCTCCTCTTCCTCCCAGTGAAGCAGAATGTTCACAGTACTGACAGTAAGTCACTCAGCCCCAGCCATGAACATGTGTACGTGTGTGTGTGGGATCTGTGCTGGATATCCAGTCTTCACTGGTTAGGCTGCTATGACTGTAAGGGGGACAAATAAAGCCCTCTCCAAATTTTCTCCATAGGGAAAAATCGAAATCATCCTATCTGGAGGCCAATGGTAAGATTCAGCAATGCTTGGGGCCCTATCAATGGTCATGCTGTTATATTGATACCTCCAGCCTGCTCAGTACTGCTGCTTCCATACAATGCTTTCAATGTACAAATGTTCATCTGCATCACAGATTCTCAGAAATTACCTCCCTCACATAACAATTTTAGTACTGTAGTATTTGATTTCATGTAATATGTTCCTATAACATTAAATCAACTGCTACATTTTAAAGACCAGTCACACTGTATTTTAATTACTACTGTTTATTTTACTTATATGCACCTGATCTTGATAGTTACTCACATTCCTGAAGGCATTCTGTGTCTGTGCAGTACGACTGGGATTGTCTCAGCTGCAACAGAAAAAAAAAAAGGTGTGACAGTTAGCAATGTGACTTGGTCAGCTTTTACTGAAGTCATGATTTAGTATCATGTCAGAGCACAAGTTCAAGATAAGGAAGATTATAACTGATCCTTTACTGCATCGCACCTGGCTTATGGTGTGTGAAGAATCCCAGGTATGGAGGTAGTTTCTGAACACTGTTTACATAATACCTTTAAATCACCTGATTAAAGTGTTATTGCTTCCACACAGGTTGGAGCCACTGAATGCCTTTTAAAATTCAAGTTAAAAATCTATAGTGATACAGGCATTCTTAGATAAAGATATACTCTCTACATCCATTTGGGGGATTTATAATGGATAGGTGCTACCACTGTTATCTAGATCAAGTAATATTAAAATACTCTGTGATTACATAACAATACATGATCAGACTGTGATAAAGGTTGCACATAGAGAAGCCGAATTAAAATTTAATATTTAAACTTAGCAATTGCTATTTTTTCCACCTAATATCTTTTTTTAAAAGCAGATTTTAATATGTATTTTACTGGTTTTTCTCTTTACTGAGGGGTAAAATTTAAAATGCCTTTAGCAACTGTAATGACTATTTGCATTTACAGACTAGGTAAGCTTGCTAACTGCAACGAAAGTCAACACTGGATAACCTGCAAATCAGTATAACTATTTTACAGATGACAGAGTCAAAAAAGAAAGACAAATATCACATTCTTTATAAGGCACAGAGAGGTTAAGTGGATGGGATTTAATCTGCTGTATTATGGAAATAGGTTCTATCCCCTGCTTAGGTAAACTACACCAATTAATAATAAAAGTTGTAAAAAGTACAGAATTGTTATGGTGCTGTGGTTAGAACTGACATTTGCTTTTTGACAGGTTTTATGTCACAGCAGTGTCACAAATCCCAACACTTCTTGCCACAACAGGCTGATCTGTTTATTATCAGTGTAAATACACAAATGTAAAAGAGAAGAAAAGATGATGTTCCTTATGAAAGAAATACATGAATAATTTCTACAAACCCAATTTCCCCTTGTATTGGCATAACTAATTTGCTGTATGTAGTCATAATATTATGCAAAGCACATCAAGGAAACAGATGAGCAACCGAAGGAGGAAGATATTTGGAAAAGTTTAAGCTCCTTCCTTTATCATAATGATTTTCAATAACTGACGCATTTGAGAAAGAAAAAAAATGTAACTGGAGATTGATCACATTAATCCTTTCATTAATATATTAAGATCTGCTAGCAAATTTACTGAGATGACAAAGAAGTTCCTTAGGAAGTACTGGGAAGGCTGGATTTAACCTTTCAGCTATTTCTATAGTTAAAAACAACAGCAGGGGAAATTAAAACAAAAGACTTCTATTTGGCTTATTAAAAAAAATAATCTCTCAAACTATGTGTATTTCCTGTCCTTCTTATATAAAAGTAAAAGCTCATTTTATTTTTAAACTTTGGAAGTCATTCTCAAAGGGGAGGTTTTATGTTAGCAATAGTACCAATTTGGAATATCTGACACTGAGATTCCTGAACTGGGAAAACTGAATTATCACTATACTCGCATTTCAAAGAGATAAACAACATAATTAACTTCTGTTTATATAAGGGTTTAATCCTGGAGGGGGCGTAATTTATAATCCCTACTCTATAAAACACAGTTTGCAGATATTCTTCAACACAGAATGATGCCCAGAATTAAAATGGGTAATAGGTATATGATCAGAAATATCATACAGGTCAACAAGCATAGAGCATCCAGTTATCCCTCTGTCCCCAGGATGGCTAGTACTCATACAGCTTATCTAGTTTGACCAGATAGGCAACACTGCCTTGGGGTGTTCTAGCCACAAGACTAGTTGTCTTCCATTCTAAGTGTTACATCCTGTCCAAATACAACTTTTTTAAACCATGCAATTAAAGTTTCTATAAAAGCCATCTCAAAAATGGTGCATGCACTTTTTGTTGCTGTTAACATCCTGTTCTTTCACCTGTCTACCAGATGAGCTTCCACTGCTACTACAAAAAAAAGATTGAGCTCCAGCTTTGACTGACATGAATATGTTAACCACCAGAGAAGCTTATTCAGCAACAACAGAAAGACATTCCGGCTACAGCTATGCCTTTCTTGAAGAACAGTCTCAGGGGTGACCATGATCATACCATGCTTTGTCATTCACTGGCATCTCAACCATTTCTTCATTAAAAGCCTAAACATTGCCTGGAAATGCCTGTTGGCATAGTAGGCAACATGATTAAGACAAAGTAAGTATTAAATCCCTGAGATCCTGTGTGCCCCGAGGGTGCCATTTGATGTTAGAATTCTGCTTACAGGCTTGTTGACTGTAAGATACTGAGTTTTATGCCGTGGGCATCCTTGGTGACTTCTCAAAAGACGTGACAGGCTCCAAGACCTTAGAATGAAAAGTACTGCTGGAAACACCAATAATTGAAATACTTCAGTAAGCAAGAAGTCTAAAGAAAAAATACCATTAGGAGTTGCTCTGCAGACCTCTGCTGAAAAAATTCTCTTATATTAGACTGTACCCTGCAAATATGGAAAAAAGGTCTGCTTGTGTATGGAGGAACAATGTACAGAGTAACCTTTACAAAGTACAGAGCCATCTGTACTTTGATAATGGGGCTGTGCTTTCCAGAGGGCTTGGACAACAGATGCTCCCATTTTTTTCATGGGGATTTAGAAACTAACTGTACAAGGTAGGTTTAGAAACCTCAAATTATGTTGTGAAACAGTAACAAGAGAAAAGTATGAAAAAACTTCAATTTTTGTAAATTGTATGAAATACTTCTAAATTGCAAACAATACATAATCATATTAATCATGCAGACTTAAAGATCCCACCTAAAAAAATTACACTTCATAGTCTCTGCTACATTCATATCCAGCAATACAAATATTTCTTAGAAATATTTCTTAACTATTCCAGGTAATATAAAAATTTCTTAGAAATATTACTTGTGCTGGAGAAGATTTGGTCAGAACAGGACCACCCATAGACTCAAATAGGTTTTAAGAAGCCACAGATCACATGATAAAACCCACACTCAGTATCTTCTCATGCTTACTTCTCCTCCTGACTACAAGCACATGCAAAACCTCAGTATCCATGACCAGAAGCTCATGGCTCTGTAAGCCAGGGAGCCAAGTAACAAATCTGTTTTTAACAGCTCACTGGCAGGCTGCATATTGTTCTCTTGGGATGAAACATGGCAAATGACAGAAAACAAGCAGCAGAAAAACCAGGTTTTTCTCAATTTGCACGGGTGAACTAGATCCTAACTCTGTAACCCAATACAAATCTGATCCCTTGCGGTCACTCAATTAGTCAAAAGCTGAGAAACAGTTCTGGCACATGTATGAAATGCTTATGTAAGTTGAACGGCTGGGAATGGTAATATCTTTTGCTGAAACAAGAATGGTCCTTCTACCAATTAGCTCTCTCTTGATAACTACACCCTTAAGGGGCATAGCAACTGTTGGAAAAAGATTGAATGTGAGACATTTCAATCATCAGGTAATTGAAAAAAGACCAATTATCAGGGACTGGAAAGAAATAGTCTGTTATATTCAGATTTTCTGTTCCGATGTGTAGGGGGAGTTTGGATGAAAGTTTGTGGAATAATAGTAAAAAGTTGAACCAGACCTTCCCTGTTCTCAACAAAACCCTCAAAAAGACTTTCCAAATACACTCTATGTTTTTCAGACTGGGAACACTACAGAGTTGATGAGAAAAATCTGAATGGAGAAGTAATTCTTAGAATATGTTAACTCATATATACTTCAAGGCAATATTATTAATGGTGGTTTTGGTTTTATTCATATTTCAGAGATCCTTGTGTTGTCAAAAATGTGAATTGAGTGGAAGATTAATAGTTGACTGCCTGATCTGACACCTGCTAAAGTCAGCAACAGCCTTTTCATGTTTTTCAGTATATTCGGGAACAGGCCCTTAAAAAGAACACAGAAATTAGGTGAGTGAAACATCAGGACTTATTCAACAAAAGAAGACAAGAATGAAAAATGTTACAAACCTAAATATTTGTAGAAATTATTATTTTCTTCCATTTAAATGAAGATGATTATATCTGAATTTTAACATTCTCTGTGCAATTTGCCATCAAAATACAATAAATGGCTTAGTGCATGTGAGCCAAAAAATGAACTAATTTATCTTTTATTGTCCAAAATGAAGTAAACACAAATTGTAAACAGCATGAAAGCTAAAAGGGAGCTAAAAAGGATCCAAAATTTTCAGGTTTAATACAGTGCAAACTTGCAGGCAATACAAGTAAAAATACTAATTATAAATGTATGCATGCTATTTAAAATACAATCATGAACTTTGATTCCCCCCAAGAACATTTAAAATCTTGAATAGCTTAAGTCAAATAATTTAAATTAATAATCCCCACACCACAGGTACACTTGGTCAATATGAGTATTTGGTTTCTATGAAGCCCCTCATAAGTTCTTGGAACTGGGAGGCGCCAGTGGCTGAATTACAGTAAGTCAGTGTTCACTTACTGATGTATTTTGAATGTAAACCTAACACAATGCTGAGAAAAAAAGAATCATGGAATGGTTTGGGTTGGAAGGGACCTTAAAGATCATCTAGTTCTGACCCCCCTGCCAAGGGTAGGGACATCTTCCACTGGACTGGGTTGCTCAGAGCCCCATCCAACCCGGCCTTGAACACTTCCAGGGATGGGGCATCCACAACTTCTCTGGGCAAATTGTTCCAGTGTCTCACCACCCTCATGACAAAAAATTTCTTCCTTATGTCCAATCTAAATCTACCTTCTTTCAGTTTAAAACTGTTACCCCTTGTCCTATCACTACATGCCCTTGTAAAAAGTCCCTCTCTGGCTTTCTTGTAGGCCCCTTTAGGTACTGGAGGGCTGCTGTAAGGTCTCCCTGGAGCCTTCTCTTCTCCAGGCTGAACAACCCCAACTCTCTCAGCCTGTCCTCATAGGGGAGGTGCTCCAGACCTCTATCGTTTTTGTGGCCCTCCTCTGGACTCGCTCCAACAGGTGCATGTCCTTCTTATGTTGGGGCCCCAAGTTACTTCTAGTGGTAAGAGAGAAGAGGGCTTCTCCTCACTCTTTCCCCATGACACTCAAATTTTTTGCATTGCAAAAATAAAACCAGCACATTTAAAATGGCTCCCAGTTCAAATTTGAAATAGCTCTTCCTCCCCTTTTTTTTCCTTTTTCCAAAAGATACAGCTTTTAGCCCCGCTCACACTAACACAGCAGTGTTCAGATCCTGCTCCTTTGATGCTTTTAAACATGTCATCTTGTGGATCAACAGCATCTACCTACCCATCAAGCATACCTGAGACCTGCCTGTGTCCTGCTGCTACTCTTACAACAGAAGCCATGTTCTGATAGGACTCTGTACAGTTTTTAGCAATGAGAGCCACCACTTTTCACAATCCCCAGCTGTGAACAAAACATGAACAGTCACAGTGAAGGGACACTGCTATTGGCTTCTGGAAACTTTTTTATGAAGTCACTATATTAAGTAGTCTCTATTTTTTCATGTGCAAAGCTACTATGGGCATACAAACATGCCACTGTGTGGTGAAAACAGGGTGTGAACTTTTATTGCACGTTAGTTGCTCCACAAAATCACTGAAGTCCAAGTGAAATAGTAAGCCCAGTGAAACAGCTTCATCTAGCTAAACAGAGAACTTGTTTTTCCAATACAGTGACCTCAGCCACCGGGATCATTTCAGTCTTCCCATGAAAGAAGCTAAGTTGCTTTGCATTTACCACTCATCACAGATAGCTACTGTGGAGAAGGAAATTCAGACTTCTGCCTGCCTTCACAGTAACTTGTTCTTGTGTCAATTCCCTTGCTTCCTCTTCAGAGGAGTTTTCTGAAACTCTTCAGATGAGTTTTCAGAATTGGCTACCCCAGAGTTCAACAGTCTCACAAACCCTGGGACTGGTCGTGCAATCTCTGCTCAGACAAATTTATTTTTTTGTATTAAAGTCAATAGTGTCTTGCCTGAAAAAAGATTAACAGTTCCTATCCAGTATGAACACGTTTTCTTTTTTAGAGTTAAGTGTATTATTTAAGAGTTTAAAAAAAAAAAAAAAAAAAAGACAAAGCATACAAATATCAGGAAGATACCAATGATCAGACAGCTTACCAGTTTGTCATTTTTCAGAAGAAATAATGGCATAATTCCTGTCCAAAAGCACTTTCCAACACCAGAAATGATGTAATAAAGAGGTAACAAAACAAGAAGAACAGGACTAGTGGCAGGAGCACACTGCAATAATCAATGAAGACTAGTGTGAATGGCAGATGAAAGTAAATTGTTTAGGGATAATTAAAATAATTGCCTTTTAGAGTAACTTTTGAGACAGCTCAAAGCAGAAATAAGTCCTCAGAAGAGACGTGAATGAAAAATTAGCAAGTTCATGAGCCACATCAGGAAAATACCTCCACACAAAAAATTGTGATGGAAGAAAGCCCGGAGAGATGTGTGAAACAAACAGATAAATTAGGTACAAAGATAAGAGAGCAGAAATGGATAATGGTGGCAATGAAAAGAAAAGGATAGATAAGTAGGAAAGCAAGGACAAATAACTAACTTGATATGGTCATTCATCCCATGAATAAAAGTAAATTTAAAATGGAATCATAAAGACTGTTGATAGAAAATTTTATGTGATAACAAGGGCAAAATATCACCCCTTGTGAAAATACTTTTTTGCAATTTAGACCAGTTGTAAGCTCTGCTTTTTCTCTCCAACGATGCCAGAAGATGACAACACCATGGCATACTCCCGATTGCGTTCATATGCTTCTGGGTAATGAAATCATTGTTTAAGCTTTGTTGGCAGCCACGTCTGTTCTGTCCAAAGTATATAAACGATTTAGTAAACAACATGATAATAAATTGCTGCGGTAGGATAGGCCAGTGCTGAATACAAGCCAGGTTGCAAATTGAATTGTAGCATTATCTGTAGAGCTCAGATTTAAAGATGCAAAAAATGACACCTACATGCATTATTCTGCTACAAGCTGGCCAAGAGAAATAAGAGAAAAATAAGGGGAAAAGAGGGGCATACCGATGGCATTAAACTGTGTCTTAAACTACATTAGCTTCTCTTAGAGGAACAAATAAGGAAAAAGTGAATGCTGCTTTCCCCACTCCTATATTTCTATGAGCATATGCAGAATTAAAATCAAGTAAATGATTGTTCATACAAGGACAGAATAACAGTTTGCAATAAAAATATGGAGTTTGGTCCTGTGAAGTGACAAGTAATTTTCTCTTCCATGGCAAATCAGAGAGAGGGGTGGTTGGCACCTTTCAGAATAATATTCCTAGATGACAAACCAACTCTTAGGACCCAGAACCATCAGCCATTTATGACAGAGGGAGAACATTAACTCTCATACTGAAAGACATGAAATTTTATGGAGGAAGATGAAGCAGATAAACAAGTCAGAGGGATCACTGTGCAAATAGGAGCCCTGATTTGGGCAAGAACTCATTCTTCCCTTTATTTTCTCATTTCTCCTGGGATTGCTGTTTCACCTCAGTGACATATAGATCCCCCTTTTCCACACTTCCCTCGCTTTCCTACAATCGCAAGACTTCTACTGGTACTTCATTTTATAATTTTGCTGTGGTTGAGGACCTGTGGTATCACTGGCATCCTACTTTTAGTGAATGCAAAGCAGAATGAATTAGCAGAACAGGGAAAGTCAGGGAAAAGAAGATGAAGCAGTGTGATAGTCAGGATCATTACAAGCAGCTCACAGCACCTCTGACTACATGAAATACTAGACAACAAATGGATGAGATAGAATATTACATAGTATTAATACAGAGGCGCCTGAAAACATTCATGAACAACACACATAGATCTCCCAAGAGGGCATTAGCAAACTTTTATCTAAAATACAAAACCAGAATACATCTGGGTTTTTTGACCAAACAGTTGAGTTTCTTCTGTAAAGTGATGCATATTAGCAAATGAAAAGTGTACTCCCACGTAGGCAGCCTTGAGGAAAAGGCTTAGAACTACAAGTTCCAACACATCAGTACCGTTTGCTCTAAGTGTTGATTACATCCACATGTGGCCTGAGAGAAAAAGCACAATTTTCTCCTTTTTCCCTCAAATGAGATGGCTACAACACAGCTCTGATCATCAAACAGAGTTCAGCCATTCATAATACAGGTTATAGCTATTAATTACGTCTGGAATATCAAGCTGACAGAATTTTCAATGCATAATTTTCTGCACTGCTTGCAATACTGTCACACTATGCATGCTTTGAGATGGTCATAAGGCATGACTGAGATCTTTTATATATATATGTGTGTGTGTGTGTGTATATATATATATATATATATATATATATGTGTACTGGTTAAGAAGCAGCAGCTTCCAGCAAACTACAAAGCTCAGGAATGGGAAACACAAAGAATGACAGGCACTTTCAACTTTCAGTTAAGTCCTGATACCTTATCCCTTAGAGGAAAAAATGGTCTCCATGGGACATAAACCCAAGCAGACAACATTTTTCATGGCTTTTTTTTTTTTTTTTTTAATATCCACTTACCTGTCTAGAAAATAGCCTCCGTTTACACTGCTTGGTCTAGAACTAGTTTGTAGGTTAAAGACTACTAGCAGTGCATGAATTCTGTGATAGTTTGAGGGCCTTAACCTGTGCAACACCAGCACCTTGAGCATCCAGCAAAGGCAGGGAAATGGAAGTCAGCGCAGCAGGAGTGCTCAGGAACCGGCTCACACCCTGACGCTCCAACCTTGTGTTTTATTCTTTCGGCCCAGTGCCTTAGGAGGTGCATCAAGTCTTTTTCCCTGCATCTCAGAAGGATGATAGCTTCTTTGTCCTAATGGGCAACTTAAGGTTCAGCTGCTGGGAAAGATCGTTTCTGACCCAGCTTGAACGCCAAGAAATTGGGAATTGAAAGCACAGGTCTGGAAAAAAAAGGGGCAAGTGAGAGCAACATGCAGTTTTCTGCTCCTGGGGTGATTGGCTAAGAAGGGCTATAGACTAGAAGCAGTGACAACTACTATTAAAAAAGAAAATAAATTAGAAGGCAAATGCCGTGGAACCTGTGTAAGAAGTCTCCAGGACAACCTCCATATTTAGAAGGTCACTTTAAAGTTATCACAAATGTATTTGGTATAGTTCTGCTGTGCTTTCAGTAGAAGGCCACGTCAGTAGGGTAACTCACTTTTGCTGGTTGCCTGAGGGACTATTTAAGTCGGGCTTAGCTGTGCTGACATCTTGAGAGCTTTTCAACCATTTGCAGCACACAACATGGATCTATTTTAGTCATCTGTGTTTATTCTGTGCTGTTTGCACAAAGTCTCCCTCAGCCAAGATTCATGGCTATGCTGGATAGTATTTCAGACTATGCCAGTTTATAATAGCAAGACTCTAAAATGATCCGGCCAAGAGAATTACGTGGAACCTCAGTTGACAAAAAAGCGTTTCAACCAATTGTGTTGAAATAGTTTGAGAATTTGCAACTTTTGCTATAAAAATCTAGTGACACCTCAAAATACAAGAGAGATTAAAATAAAGAATGATTTGCTTTCTAACCCCCTGAGTTTTTGAGACATTCAAGCCTTCCGATATAGCAACATAACTAGACACGGGCCATTACTTTGCAATTAGCTACAGAAGAACAAAACACAAGGTTGTAATTCCCACAGAGGTTTGTAAGGCCATCAAATCTCTACAGCAGAAATGCTGGCAGTTTATCAAAATGGGTCCTTTTGTATTACAGAATTAGAAATGGTTTAGGTTAAAGAACATATTGCTCATTTTCATAGAAACTAGTATGAGAGAATGCTGAAGTCACAGTTTCTGTAAAGCAAATAATACTGTATCAGAAAGGGAAAAAAAAAGGACATTTACATCACACAAAGTTATGCGTGTTACTGCCTTGCTTTGACATTTCTGGCCACTCTAAGTAGTCATACGCAGGTCTCGGGCTTCATGGAAGATGCTCTATGTATGATTATCCCCTGCCACCACATACACTGTGTTTTCAGTTTAATTTTCAGACTTGATCTGAGCCTTGTGCTAAGATACTCCATGGATAAGCCGTGCTTACTCAGAGAGCATCAAAGTTCAGAGGAGTAACATAGTGCAATCAGATTTTTGTTTTACAAAAGAAGTGGAAAAAAGGGAAATAAAAAGTTTTAAATATAACATCATTCTTATCTAGAGATTTGCTATCTTCTGCCACAACTAAGACAGGAACCATTTCCTCTGGATACCACAGAATGTCCTTCACCGTGACTCTTTCAAACAACAGGCCCCTTGTCTGACAGAGAACCCCCATTAAAGTACTTGATGCCATTTGTTGTTCTTCATTCTTGAACTTTGGTTCCTCTTATCAAAATAAGTTTTGCAGATGGAGGAGACTGAACAGGAGATAAAGTCATACAAGCTAACAGACCTGTCATTGTCTTTTGACAACTCTTGTGCATCTGCAGAGGATGGAAAGTCTTGTGATATTTTTCTTCCATGCTTGCTTCCTCTTATGGAAGTTCCCAATTACCTACTATATCCATAGAGTAAACAGTGAGCCCAACATACAATAGTCAAATTGTTACACAACACCACCAAATCGTAACAGATGTTGCCATGGGTATTACATACTAGAAATTATGTTTATGAAGTCACAGCCAAAGACTCTAGATTTCTATTGTTTCCTAGGAATAGTTGAAAATCATAGTGTTTGTTTATTATTTACAGTGGCCATACTACAGAAGTTTACCATATGCGAAATTTTCATATTTTGACACCAAGGAGAACCCTGAAAAATCCACTTCTGGAAAATGATAGAACATTCAGCATAAGAGAATTCAATGCCACTTAAGTATGTATATATAAGTTCTAAGAACTGCGGGTATGAACAATATCTCCCAGTTAACCTAACAAGCAGCAAAAAATCTTTTACAAATATCACACGCATTAGAGACATACAGTCCACTGTCTATAAAATCTTTGTGGTATTATGAATTAAGAAGAAAAAAACCCCAACAAAACAAACCCCTGCTTAGTCAAGCAAAATGAAGGACAGAAAATCAAGCCATGCAGCTTAGTAAGAGTTAGGCTTTTTTAAAACAAACAGCTTTCTTGTTTGTAATTTTCTGTGGTGTTACAAATAGCAGAGAGGAAGAAGAGTTCAAATGAAATAGCTTTTCTTTTTTCATTGTATAAGCATTAATTGTAATGACAAGATGAACTGAAGCCTGCATTTCAAGTAGAGATTTAAACTATATGCTATATATAAAAAAAATATAATGTATTCATCCACAAATTGTACTTTGAATGCCAAATACATTTTCTAAGAATTTCAAAGTAAATACACCAATGAAATTAGAAATTAAAAGTAACGCACTGGGAATTAAAACCAGAACTTCAGGTTGTAGAGTCAGACTTTTTAACCTCTGCCTGACCTTGGCATAGCAGCTTCATTCAAATTTCCCATACAGTTAACTCTAACAGAAATCCTGTGTATCTGAATATGTATTTCTAACTCTACATGTAACAGTCATAACTGAATACATCATGCCTTCTTCAGTAGCAGAAGCCTTAACTCTTATCAGTGTTGTTCTATACAGGTATAAACAAATTAGCCTGTGAAGTTTACTTTAACCCAAATGCAAGTTATTAAAGTCTACATCAATCATGTGGGTTTTGCACAATGTCATTTCTGAACTGAAGAATCCTAAAAGTACATTTCTGGGCATCTCTTATAATTACAGTTACTCTGTTAAATTTGATCTTAACTATGAACTTCTGGATTTGCAATGCTCAGTCTGGAGGTAATGACAGCCACTTTGTTATGCAATTTGCTCCAAAACCCTGACAAGTACTCCCAACTACAACACATTCAAATGTGCTCTGGTGTGTTTTATACCTCTCTAGGTTAAAAAGAATCAACAATTAAGTAGGTATAGGGAACTATTCTGGGTATGCAGCATGTTTGGATATTTTTTTTCCTCCCCCAGGCTGAACAACCACAGATTGCCTAGCTTTCTTGTATTGCAATGGTTTTGGAGTAAAGGTTTTGAGGATCCAACTTTTAGAGGTAGTGGGTACCCAGTCTCCACTGAGACTTGCGGGGTTCAGCAACTTTGAGAACCGAAGTTCATGGGTTCCTTTTAAAACAAATAGTAAAATTCCTGTTTGCTTATGTTGTGTAAGATTGAGTGCAAAAACAGCAGCTTAGAAAGCAAACTCTTACTGAAGCATAAAAGTTACAGATGCAATAATGAAGGTTTAGCAAGGCCCCTGCTAAAATCATGCAACAGGTTACCTGAGGATACTCTGGCTGGTGACTGAGACTTTTGAGACTTTTCCTTTCTAGATTCTGCTCAATTATCCCAGCTAGTGATTTGCTCTTATAAATATTTAGGACCATCTGTTTTGCTTTTTAGGATAGATGAAATCTGGCATTTCCCCTTACTCCTCACAGTTTCAAGTGCTAATTGGTATGATCTTTTTAGAAGCCGGACACTGAGCAATAAACTCCATTCCTGCAACTACACAGGAACACTGTTAGACTGGTCTTGGTGACTGCCCAAGAGCGTGCACCTATGATGTGCTCCGTTTACATTCACAATGCAGGAACCAGTGTGCCTCCAGATGATCCATTTGCACCCACCTTACACTGCACAGAGCAGCCCAGGAACAAAATCTCACAGGCCTTTGTGGCACTTCTTCTTACTTTGGACACAACTCACCTACATCGTTCATACCTAGAATCCTCCAGCCACAACATAAGAACTGGCTGACTGGTGCCATTGCGTGTCAATATCTTCTAGCAAAAAAAAAGGAAAAGAAAAAATGCTGAATGGGGGTTGAAACTGAACCATACTGGTTCAGATTTGCATCCGACAAGCCTCAGAGGAAAGGGCAGCCAACATGCATCCTCCCTTCTCCCTCCCAAATTCCTGAAGCTTGGTCCTGGCGGTTCCTTTGTCACCACTCTAGCATGTGCCCAGAGGCCTCAAGGTCCAGAATCAACACAACTGTGGGATATGGTACAAATGTCATGTTGAGGACAAGAGGACAATCCTTCTTGGGAAAGAACATGTGTATGAGGGTCCACATGGGGGTAGCAGGGAGAGCTCAGAATATTTTGAAATTGTGCCTCTAACTGGGAAGCATGAGCTAGGATGGCTGGGCCGTGACGTAAAGGCTCCACAGAAGAGACAACTGTTCTGCACAGAAGCCTCAATTTTCGACGCCCTTGTGCCAACAGCATTGACCTTTAAACAGTGCGTAAGTAGACTGAAGGATGCGATTACACCCCTGTACTCAGCACTTTAAACCTGTATCTGGAATACTGCATCCAGTCTCAAGCTTCCCTACACAAGACATATTTACAGACTGAAGTGAATTCAGCAGGGGGTCACCAGGGGCTGGAGCACTTGCCCAGTAAGGAGAGGTTGAGGCAGCTGGGATTGCTGAGCGCAGAGAAGAGATAGCTTTGCAAGGATCTAACAGCAGCCCCCCAGTACTTACAAGGAGGTTACGGAGAGGACAGAGACAGGCTCTTCACAGTGCTGTATGGCAGAGAGTATGACACATTCAACTAGAACACCAGATGGAAAAAATTCTCTACCACAAGGACTGTCAAACATCGGAGCAGGTTGCCCCAAGAGGCTGTGGAACTGCTATCCTTGAAGCTTTTCACGACTCAGCTGGAAAGCAAGCCTTGGATGACCTGGTCTGAATTCACCGTTGATCCTGCTTTGAGCAGGAGGTCGGCCGAGATAACCTCCTGAAGTCCCTTCCACCCTGAACCATTCTGGTAACACCAGCAAATGGGCACATATCCCTTTCACTTCTTGCACCTCCATCCCCCAAACAAGCCTATTGCCTGTTCAGCAATAACAAAATGAGTCAACCTCTAATGACTTGTGAGTACCAAGAGAGCGCTGGCTGCACCACACTTAGGAACTACCAAAGGGAAATGATATCAGGCCCATAAAGCACATGGAATTGGCTATGCAGACATGCTCTATTTGTCTGGTGTCATTTTGGACTTTGGTGCAGCTGGCCACTACACGGATCTGGGCTGTCTGGCACCTCCAGCTTTGATGGATGCTGGTCTCATGGTCTGTGAGGTGACAAGTGCTTGTCATTTCCTCTTGTCCTTGTGGGGGGTGGTTTTGCCTTCTGCTGCAGCCACTGATGTAGCACTTCCACTGAGAGAGCCTGGTCTGGGCTATTTTGGCTCCCAGTGTGGCCTGTGTGTTTTTGAGGAGTGTGTGCACAGGCCCAGGGGTGCAATGTGAGGACAGGATGGCACAGGTTCTGCAGTGCTGCGTTATGGACATGCGGGGTGAACTCTGCTTACTTCGAGCAGAGTAATTCTGGAAAATGGGGTCAGCCAAGCTCCCTGAGAGCACGCACAGGTACAGCATCTGCCTGGCATCAGGTTCTTCACCTGGCACTCCAGAAGAGATAGTGTAACAATACGCTCCAAGGCCAATAAAGTGTGGATGCTCAGGATTTTACATTCAGGGTGAAGCAGGGCTATATGAGTGTAACCCACACATTTGCAAGAACAAGCTATATATACTTCTTGCAAAGTGCTGTTTAAAACAAGTATGTTCTTTTGTGGATGTATGCATGTGGAAGTGGTTTTATTTTAAGGGCAAGCACACAAATTGATTCCTTATTCCCAGAAATACATTCTTTGGGGACTTACACATTAGCCCTACTCTTATCATAGGCTAGTGGATGTCATATTTTCATGATAACCTTCCTAAAATACTGCTGAGAAATCTCTTGAAGAAGAGCCTGATCCTAGAGAAGATGCTCTTCACACATATTGCCTTGAGCAGTTGATGTACTCAGTAACTTAAAAGAACATTAATTTAGGCCCTAAGAAAGAAAATGGGATAAAAACAAACTTATGAAAATCAACAAGGGGAAGTACATCCAGTGAAGCTGATGTACAATGTGATCTTAAAAACCAGTTTAACCAAATTAGAGTTGTAATCAAGTTCACCTAATTGCTCACAGTTCACAATCATTAGTGTTATTTTAAGAAATATATACTTTTACTCAGGAAAAAAAAAATCAGCACTTTGTAGCTTTCTCTTCAATGGACAGTGAACTAAATTCCATAAGGAAGCAAAGAATCATTGCTATTTTACAGGTCACAGTTACAGCAATGTAAAATAACTTGCTTGAAGTTACTCAACCATATTAATGACACAGCACGAAACAGAACTCAAAACCACTGGATTCTCAACTTCAGAACTTTTTAAAGATTAGTTTTAAAAATTTAGACATTGTTATATTGCCATATGAGTATGTGGAACTTCATGTATGTGCTATCACCTTGAACTCAGAGTTTGCAGGGTAGTTTGTTTTCATGCAGACTAAAAAAGGGTTACAAAGAAACATTTCAATAAGAAACTGTCAAAATGCAGCCCTGGGAAATAAACAGAAAGCTATCATTTGTATTAACTATTCAAAAGCTCATCAGAAAGTCAGATACACAGATTCTAACTGTACACACAACTGAATAAGCATAATCAAAAGCAGTAACTGCAAATCTACAACAGCTGAAGTAATGTCTGAAAAACCACCCTTCCAAATATCCTCATGTTATCCTTACCAGATTAATCAGTCTTCTCATTGCATGTTCATGCGAGCAAATGCATTCACAAGGATCAAATCCACCTTCTGCCATGGTTCTCTGGATAAACCTGAACTTTTCTGTGAACACCTAAGAAAAAGAATAAAAGGACAATGAACTCTTTTTCAACTGACCTTATTTTCCAGAGACTCACACATCAAGTTTCAGTTCATTTAATGCCAGGGTGAAAAAGCAAAACAAAGCAGGGTAATCCTATTATTCCTTTGGCAGCATGAATGAAGAAGTCTGGTATGTGCAGTTACATTTTGATGTTGCTGAAAGCAGTGTCTCACACAGGCTTCTTTAGAGAGCCAAATAATTTTTTGGCAATAATTTATGCATCTCCCCTGGGTTTTCCCATGTACCACAATGAAATACATCCTAACGAACAAGAATGACAAAGATTAAATTCTGATCTCTCATCTGCATAGTGGGACTCTTAAGTGTACGAATACAATTTGAAAAGTCAGGGGAACTTGTACTCCTAAACCCTAACAAACTGTTGGCATTCTCCCTCTGGATCAATGTACAGGAAAATAATTTAAAACCTGGTAAGTTCTTTGCTAAAGGGAGAAACAATCATCCTTATTGTATAATGAAAGCAAGCAGCAGGGGTGCAAAAGTGGATGTACTTGGAAACACTTTAAAAATGGAGCTACACACACTAATTTAAGATCAAAGAAGTAGGTCATACACTTAGCAATACAGAAAGTTCAAAGAAGCTGCAATGGACATGGTGGGGAATCAATTCTATGTTATTCACCTGCTAAAACCATTTACACCAGACATGTCAAGCGTATACAAGCGTATCTTTACTATTTACCAGTAGCATTCTCAGTGATGGTCAAAATGGGCAGCAGATTGCAAGGCATTTCTACCCTTGAGGTCAAATCAGGGATTGATTTCTCTTGAATGAGGACTCTTATGATGTATTCGATTAGTTCTGCATAATGATACTTTCAAAATATTTTTGTTAACTTGGCATCAATAAAGCTGGATTCAGATTGTGTTTGTGTTGCATGCACTGGGGCCCTAATGTGAGGTAACTGGAAAGCTTAATAAATGCAGCAGCACAGAGCAGATACAACCTCTCAATTTCCTAAAACAAGTAGTTTATGAAGGTGCCAGCCATTTGGTAACGTGTACTGAATCAACAGATGGGCTCTGCAGTCATCACCTATAAAAACTTACAGCCTTGATCACACATAAGCATTTTAATGTTTTAACCTCACTAGGAGAAAGAGGAATAACCCATATGACTATAAGATATCTTCATTCAACAGCACGTATCACCACAATAGTTCTTCCCTCTTGGGGGAATAAAGAGAAGGAAAAAAGAAAATGCATTTCAGAAGTCCTTCCTCTATCAATGCCTACCACTCTTCTGTATTACCCTCTGCCATAGCTGAGAGCGCCAGACAGTGTTCTTCAATGAAGAGGTGATCAAGAACCAATGACTGGAAGCTGTAATCAACAAAATTCAAAAGAGAAGCCAGACATACATTTTTACCATTACAGTAACTGACCAGTGCAACAAACTGCCACAGAAGGGGTGGATTTCCCATCTCTCAATGCATTCAGATGTGCTTCAGCCAAACACAGGTTATTGAGTAATGTACAGAAGCACCCAAGTTTAGATATAATGTTCTCCAATATACAGGAGATCACAGCAGATGATCTCATGATTCTTTCTGAGAGTTGATTATAAAGCTACTACATTAACTTCTGTGAAATTATCTCAGAACCACTAGAACTGCACCAATAGAAGAAATTTTTTAACTACACAAGCTCCCTGGATGATATGCCACTTCAACCAGAATAGCCTTTCTAAAACTATCTCAGCATGAGAAATAATGCTGACATCCAAAAGAAGGTATTTGAAGCAGTAAAGTTGCAAAACAGTATTTAATTGTAACTTGAAAGAATTTAGGAGTCAGTAACACATAGTAATGTCACAGCAATTAGTAGATGAGTGTTTATATATGACTACAAGAAATCAAAATATCAGATAAGAGTCATCACCAATGAAACCAGGCTAGCATTCTTTGTAAAGCATACAACTGAAAAACATCAGACAAACGGGAAAATTCATCTGTCATATAACATCATAAATTTAAATGGAGATACACTAGAAGGAATTTACCCCAAGGCATCTGAACTGTACGTGACAAATTACCTTAATGAGCTAAAATAAAGCAGAACACATGTCACCAAGTAAAATGCCATCCAAGCTTTCAACAAAAGATCCCTTATAAGCTTTCTCACCTTCACATGATGCTGAGCTGAAAGGAATCATCCTTTATCTTTCCTTCCTCCAAGCCTATAACAAGCTCTTTCATCGGCAAAGGACTGAAGATGGACCATCTATTTTGGGAACAGCACTAGGTTTTCCCCTGATAAAGATGCTAAACTTGCATTATCTTACTACTTTAAAAAAACCACAGGTAACTAATCCCCCTTTATGCAATTATTTTTGCTGGGAACTGGAGGAAACAGATTTTATACATGGCTGACCAGTTATAAAGAAGAGAGAACTACTCTATATTACACGATGATTTTCACTTGTAAAATGACACTCTCATGTCTGTATTCCTCATTAAAACATTCCTGGCTAAATAACTGTATTATTTGTAACACACTATGAACGCATAAAGTACTAAATATCAACTAAGCTCTGTAATCAGATCCTTAAGTCTACTAATGTTTTGTGACCCTGTGTAAGATTTAGTAATAAGACACTAGCATTTTTATATATCATGAAGCAGGATTCCCTGGCTCCACTGCATGCTCTTAGACAGCCCGTTCATATCAAAATCCTGTTCCAGAATTGCAAGGTGCTTCCTGCCTGCCTCCCTGTACTTGCAATTGTCTGATCTCAAGTCAGCTGCTAACTTGTTCTGCCCAACTCTGACCTCTTTGCTGTGAGTCACACCAGCTCTCCACCTTCTGCAAATACAGTTCTTCTACATAAAATCTATCACAGAAAATGGGAGGATGTGCTCCATTCTTTTCCTAATGACCTGGAGAAAGAAAAAAAGCTTGTGGTTTTATTTTGTTTTACTTTACTTATTTATCTGTATGTTTTCCTGTTTATTGTGTTGTGGTTTAACCCCAGCCAGCAACTAAGCACCATGCAGCCACTCACTCATTCCCCTCCCACCCAGTGGGATGGAGGAGAGAATCAGAAGGAAAAAGGTAAAACTCGTGGGTTGAGATAAGAACAGTGTAACAGAACAGAAAGGAAGAAACTAATAATGATAATAATAACAGTAATAAAATGACAATAATAATAAAAGAATTGGAATATACAAAACAAGTGATGCAAAATGCGATTGCTCACCATTCGCTGACCGATGCCCAGTTAGTTCCCAAGCAGCGATCCCCCCAGGCCAACTGTCCCCAGTTTATATACTGGACATGATGTCACATGGTATGGAATACCCCTTTGGCCAGTTTGGGTCAGCTGTCCTGGCTGTGTCCCCTCCCAACTTCTTGTGCCCCTCCAGCCTTCTTGCTGGCTGGGCAGGAGAAGCTGAAGAATCCTCGACTTAGTCTGAACACTACTGAGCAACAACTGAAGACATCAGTGTGTTATCAACATTCTCCTTATACTGAATCCAAGACATAACGCTATGCCAGCTACTAGAAAGAAAATTAACTCTGTTCTAGCTGAAACCAGGACAATTGTTAACTTGTTTTTCTTGGAATGTACAGAGTAACTGGTAAGACCACAGCAATTGGTAAGGGTATGATGTCAAATACCTGCAAGTACTCTGACTGAGAGAGTTACTTTTACTCTACTTAAAATGACTGTATTTTGGTTTGGCCATATTACTGCTAGCACAGTATTTAGTTCACAGGGTTTACAAGCAGCTGGAAGATTCATTTTGTAAATATGCCAAAGCTCTCACTGATAACAGCTGAGAAGGTATGTATTATGGCCTCTAGACTAAGGAAAATGATAGAGAGCATAATAAAGGAGAAAATTAGTAAACGTGGACAAATATGATGTACCATCAAAGAGTCAATATGATCTTCCCAGTGTAAAGATGCCCACAGAGGCAATCATAAACAGTACTACTGAAATTAAAATACTGTAGTCAGAGCCGGAATTACTATAATTCGGGAGCAAAGTGGAGGATGGTCTCTGATGATTTAAGACAGAAATAAAAGCCCACCATTACCTTTTGACTTGAGCATCTATTTGAAATTGTAGGCAATGAAGCCATACTGAAAAATATTTCTAGTCTCTTGTGATCTAAAAAACAGCATTCTCAGTCATAGTAATTATTGCAAATTGTTTCTTCTTTTATTATCCTCCCCAATCCCAGCCCTACAGCTGCGTATTATATTTTACACACCTTACTATCAAAAAAGCAATCTTTATGGCTACAGTCTGATTGTTTTTTTGTACCTGGAGACTCTTCTGTATTTTAAATTATTGCAATGACTATACATTATTTCCCAAATCAGCAACACCTCTCCTGAGTAAACAGCATGCAGCTGGTGAGCTCTGGGAGACAGAAATTATACTCTGCCTCTCTCCACCCTAATCATTACAAAACTGAATTCCTTTCTAGCATGAAGGCAAACAAGAAGTTTTGTCAATTTTCCATGTGCTGGATGTCCTCCAATGTGACTCCAATACAGTGCTGATTAGCAAGCTTGTCAAAGTGCACATATTGGTGATCTCTACTCGTTGGTATAAAGAAGTGTGTAAAAATATTTATCATTCCAATATTCAAAGAAACACTCACTGTATATGATACATAAATCAGAGTCACTGCAGATTTATCATGGACTAAACCTGGCATCTTCAGCATCAAAACTCTAAGCCCATTAATTCTTATCTTTCCTGGATCCGGGCACTTTTAAAATGTAGACTGTCACACACACGATACATACAATGGCTGAAGATTTCCTCTGCTAAGAACTATTTTTGCTGTGTTGCTGTTTCCTTGAAGATTGAAGGTAAGAAATCTTTGGGAGCAAAATACCTCACAGTACAGCAGACAAGTAACAGAATCTTTCCACATTACTTTAAAAAGAAACAAAACCCTATTCAGCTCCTCATTACTGTTTTTCAGCTAACTGCAATAACTCAAAGCACAATTGTCAAATATCTCTAACAAGCCATGAAGTTAATTTTGCTTCTGAGTTCAGTTTGAGAGAAATGTGGCAGAACAAATTAAAATATGTATAAAATTTAAAATAAAAATGTAGAAAGAAAGGAATGACTTGTTATGCCTCTGCAGGCATTCTGAAAAATGATAAAGGGCTAAAACAGCAGAAGCCATACACAAAGCATGAACAATTCATTGCCCCAAAGATAAAATGTTCATTTTTATCTTACTGTCAGAGGCAGAAACCCTCTCTCCTATACTCTTCCATGATCTCCTAAAGGATCCACATTTCCATAAAAAGGATTTCTTCTCTTGCCTTTTTACCTGCACCTAAGCCATCTTAGTATCTATGTTTTCTTACAATACCTGACCCTTTCTGTAATTATTTTCCTCACAGCACGCCCCAAGTTTGGTTCTTCTGTATAATCTTACTCATCTTCAAATGACTTCCAAGTATTCTCTTCTAGCATGTAAAATGTCCTGTACGTTGGTCTTGTGTAGCATAACACCCTTGCAATCCTGCACATGAAGTCCTGTCCCAGAGAAACTACCAGGCTCTGGGACTGTGTGACCATAGTACCCATTAACCCAGGTGGTAGAAATTTGCTTCAGTTAAAGCAGGAAAAGACTGCTGTGACCAGCTCCTCATAAAGCTCCTGATCTCTGCTTTTATAGGACTCTTTCTTCTCTTCCTTGGCCACTCTGTTCCCCTGGTACCATAAGTACTCCAGGGGCACTTGGCACCTCAGCTGACTCATTACTGGGTGCTTCAGAATGCTTCTGGTACAAGTGGTTACTCCAAAATCTGTTTCTAATCCTGCCTTTTCTAGGGACTGGACTCACTGAACCCTGCCTAGTCACACAAAGTCCAATTCAACATCAATTAGGTATACAGTAAAATAATAGATAAAGGTATCTGCAGTAGGACAACCAACCACAAGGTGCCTAAACATTCAATTCCAGTGAAACCCAGCCAAAGTCAGAATTTTCTGTATTTGTTCTATAACGCATTTTCCTGTTGATAGCCATCTTCTGTAATATTTGCACTTCATGCACACCCACCCTCCCACAGAATCCTGAGTGTTTTGTTTAGCCTATTATTTAAATTCCTATTATTTCAGTTCTACAGCTAAACTTTGTGAGTAAGACAGGCCAGGGAGTTTTATCCGTTGATTTCTGCACCAAGTTTCTCTTCAGACTGGGTTAGAGCATTGAGGGAAAAGTACTATGCATGCATTTGGGGTTTCTCTCTTAAAAAAACAAAACAGAGATACATGTAGATAGGACTGGCTGATTTTACCTGCAAAGATCTTGGTGAAATTTCTAGTTTTTTCAATTGCTACTACCAGAAATGCAGCACATTTCCTATCACCAGAGCAATACAAAGGAGGAACAATGCAGAAATGGTAAAAGGGCCATTAAAAAAGCAAAGGAAGGGAATAACTAAACACAGGATAAAACTACAGGACAGTGTAAGAAAACAAAAGTGTTTGTAGTTGAACAGGGAAGAAATATCATAAAAGGAACTACGGATATAGGGAGAAAATAAAGAGAAAAATAAGAAGTACTTTAAAATAAATATATGCTATTCTGTCTGAAGTTAATGGATACAGGACTCTAAGGCAATATGGGAGGACACTGCACTAAGTCAAAATTAATCCAGAAGCCAAGGGCCTGGTGTAAGAAACCAGTGGAGGTGGTCTGCATTTTTTATGCAAGAGTTTTAAACTGTCAGGGTTATAGAACTGGCAAAAATAAGCTTGAAAATTTCTAAGGAAACTTCCTTTACAAAGCAACTTCCTCTGTTCAAACAAGGCTAAAAATAGGTTCTGTAAAAAAGAAGAATCTTGTATACAAATTGATACTAATTAAAACATTCCAAGGATCTGTTCTCCTCTACTATTGTAATTTAGATAGTTCAAGTAAATATTCCCTCATAGAGCTTAAGTCTGAAACACTGCAACATTATACTTGGCTTTTTTATAATGGTAATTTTTAATCCCTTTTATTAACAATGCAAGAGAGGCTCTCTCCCATCACCTCTTTCACACTTATAGCTCTATCCTACTGAAACAAATACCAGCACTCCCATTGGCTTCAGTGGACCAGGATCTACTAGTTCTGCAAGGTCACAGATCTCTAGAGGACTACTGATGATCTTTTTCTACCAGGCCTCCTCCTGGGCATAAAATAGCATTTTCAGGACAAAAGAAAACCAACTGGCTGACTGGGCAGCAAAAGCAAAACAGCAGGATATAAATGTGGGTCCTGCCAGGAGGAGCACTGCCACAGTAAAGCGTGGCTCCAATTACAGTTTTCTTCAACTAATTGTCCCAGTTCAGATCATCCATTTAGCTTTTCTAGGGGAAAGAACTGCAATGATTTTGATAGCTGATACAATACCCAAAGAAGGTTCCTAGACACAGCAACACTTCCAGAGTATAAAACAATCCTCTTCACTCTCCTTATAATTTCAGGGGCTGGGGGGCAAGCAGCTGATTTCGTACTTGAAAGCATCAGCACGTCTCCCTGGACTTCCAGCTGTAGCCAAATGAGTTGGCAAGTGTATTTTTACACTACAACTATTCTCAGGATATTTAACAAGATCTAAGATGAACTTCCCAATGCAGATTAAGCTAAGCCAGTTCCTTTCCTCATGGAAAAGTCAGTGCTTAACCGTGCACACAGATGTATGCAACTGGTGCTGTTCCTGTTGGTTTCAACAGAGACATCAAGACCAGTAGGAGCTCCACAAAAGAACTGCTCATCCAGCTACATTCTTCTCGAGGCATACTAGCAGGTAACTTTGCTACCACCTCAAAAATCATTTGCTAAGTAGATTATGAATAAATTTTCCAGTGTCATCCATCTGGTGCTTCTCACAAATGCTAATTTAATACAAAACAACTCCTTAAAAATAGAAGCAAACCCAAAGAAGCTAAGAAATGCTGAGCCAGCCACTGAAGGATACTACAGTGACATGCCGAAATCAGGGAAGGAGCTTTTGAGCAGGGACAGGCTCAGAACTGAGAAGTAAGTGCTAAGGATCCTCCTGATGTTTTTTTCTGATGCTCTCACAAGACTAGTGGAGCACTGGTACATCCCTCGTCTCCACAGCACGAGTCCACCGCTGTGTGACCACCACAACATTGTGAGCATTGCTGGGCCACCAGCGTTTTCACTCCAATGCGGACATTTGGACTTGCTCTGAGTGGGTCAGGAAATTCTTGTGGTGACTCTGCCAACACCTCTAGCACCTAGAGCAGTGAAGCAGGGGCCAGAGCATGAAAACTTAGAAGACTTATAATTATGGTCAAAGCCCTTTCACAGCCAAGCATCACAACTCTTCTCTCACTAAAATATGTGAAAAAGTTCACACTGCTTTAAAGGGTGGCAGGATCTAGTAGGAACCTGGCAGGAAACTTACTATTTGTGGACAAGGCTAACCAAGGTTACAGGTATGCTGAGGTGCATCAGTTCAACACAGAATGGTGTATCCGGGAAATACAGAAGATGACACAAATGCTTCTTTCAGTTTAATTAAGGCTTGTCAGTGTCAAGCACAACTCTCACAGGACAAGAACTCATACATTGACACCCCCACTGTTCCAGTTCTGTTTCCCACCTTCCTTTTCATGGCTAGTCCCCAACATGTGAGGAGAGAGAGATTTCAGGCTTTAAGGCTATAAGGCTGATGTCAGTGATGAAAACTGAACTCCCTAAGGGAGCTAAATAAGACCCACCAAGATTAAAAAAAGCTATTTATTTATTCCCATGCAGGTGGCTTAACATTTCTTCTGGGCAAAACACTTCAAAAGGAGCTAATTATGCATATCCAGTCATGGACCAAAAAAGCAGTCCAGCTATTTTAGAATTCATTTACTGATATTTGATACAGAATGTTATTGCCAAACTCCAGCTGTCAGCATTTGGTCATCCTTTTGTTAAAATGATAACATTTTTCTGGAAGAAATCTCTTGGAATATGAAAGCTAATTAAGAGAAGATGTCAATGACAGAACATTGTCCAAGAATAATACCCTCTTGCTGCTAAGTAAATGCTTCAGCTTCACTTTAACATTTATTTCTAGTGTAGGAGACCGTGACAATTGCCTAGGACAACAAAATTATTCTTATTGCACCGAATGACTGATGGCTATTTAATAATTTTGTTTTACATATGTTAATGCAAAAGGGTGGGCTATCCTCTGTAAAATTACTAACATGTATTTCAACCAGCTTACAGAACAAACTGGGAGCCCTCTCCTGTGGTCTTCAGTAAGGCAAGAACTCTCATTGACTTTAACAGGATTTTCCGCTTGAGTGGTAAGTAGAAGAGCCAGCTCCTAGGCAAATTTGCTTACTCTCCTGCTTTTGGTTAGTGTCTCTGGCACTATAGACTCCCCCACTGCTTGTGTCGACACTCTTCCTCCCATTCCCCAGAAACAATTGCCAACCTCCTAAATTCAGCACCCCTGCAGCTGTATGAGCAATGGGCTACTGCTGGAAGCAACGCATATCGAATCTGAAACCCCTGCTGAGAGCACTTCTGCACCAGCACTGAGAGGACACCCACACTGCGCCATGCCAACCAGGGCTGCAGGCTTGTGTCGCAACGTGTTGGCAGGCCTGATTCTGAACAAGTGGCTACACAGAAAAGAGGAGCTGGCCTTCCAGGGAGGCAGACTTTTGCAGGGAAAGAAGAATAAAGGGTCGTCCCTGCAGACGAAAAACTGCAGAGGTGAGCATCTCGCATCAGCGTCCCCATGGGAGTAGAACTGGGAAACTGACTTTGCTGTTGGTTACCTCACCCAGAGAGGTTTTGCACTTAACTTTTGGGCTTCATAATACAAAACTAACTTACTTTAAAAGACTAAGTACGGAAAAAGAATATGTTCCTATAACAGGCTATGTAACCTATCCATAAAACACCTCTGCTCATGTTCCAAGATGTAGGAATCAAGATTATGATTATTATGTTCAAACGTACCAAAGCAGCCTGAGAGCTCAAAGCGAATCCAACTTTAAAGGTCAGCCAGTGAGGCTCAGCACTCAAACTCATGAGTTACCACGGTGTAACAAAGCCATTGCACAGCAGCAGAGCTGCGGCAATGGTCCCCGTGCATGCAATAACTCATTATTTTGAAGTAATTTTTTTTGGAGGGTCAACCATTCAGAAATTCTTAAACACTTCACCTCTTAGCAAAAATAAACATTAAAAAATTATCTTATTCACTCCTTTACAATAATGTACAGTTTCAAAACAAATAAAAATGAAAGTTTTTCTACCATATTGAGCCAGCAAGTGCAGCCCTAAACCATGAGCTATGAAATTTTTTGAAACTTGTTTATTAAGAGTACAATTGTTTAGATTACAAAATACCTTACTAAATCCTTAAAACTGTAAAAATACACTATTTCTTAATGTTACTCCCATCACATACAAACACAAAATTATACTGAAATTCTTTGGAATATTTTCATTTTTTTTTTCTCCAGGGATGACATATGTTTCTAATAACTTGCCACTGAGCAAACAGATTTAGCAGGGTAGCAGCATGCTGAGAAAGATAGCAGGATTTTCAATTTTCAGATGAAAGCAGCTCTATTCCCTGGCAGCCCTACTGCTAACCCCTTTAGGCCAGATCAAATTTTATCTGAAGCTAGCGGGTGCCTGTCTTCAACTTCAATGGAAGTTGAATCAGGTTTTCTATATACCTGCAGTAAACAATTTGAAGCTTATCAATTAGAATATTTTTAATCAGTACTTATACCAGAGGGAATTTGTAGCAATTAACAAGATTTCTGGGCTTGGTTATTTACATATGTTTAGCTAAAAGACGACCCAGTTTTTACCAGAGAATAACATCCATCTAATTCAGCAGACTCACAGACTAGTTTAGGTTATCAAAAAGGAAAGTGCTATGCAAATTATACAAGTCTCCCCTGCACCTACTAGCAACAGATTTTTAAATATGTTACATTAATTTTCACAAGGAAAATCTATGGTACTATTTCACGGGATCAGGATTAGTCTGCAACACACATATCTCACCTTCGGCTCCACAGTTTTCCCGCAGGAAAGAAGGTATTTTTCATCTTTAGACACTTTTGTTCTAGGTACTGACTTGAAACTGAAGCATCCGACAATCTTCATGGCTCAAGAAAAGTCTCTATATAAGAATATTTCTGTATTTCATGGTGCCCTCTGTTAAAAGCTTTATCTAGTCTTTTCAAATAAGGGTGCTTACTGACAGGTGCCATCAGTGTCACCTGGATACGAAAGTGATGAGCCCCTAACGACACCGTAACCACTCACACAGGAATTCTTGTTAAACTAAGGCCACTCACACCATGAAGCTGTTTCACACTTGATTTAGTCCAGCTATTTGAAGAGCTAACCCCCAACTTCACATCTTCATGTAATTTCATTTGGACAGCTGTTTTTTCCATAAACTAACTTTTTAATGGATGAAAACTGACATAAACTATTTTATCAAGTTCTCTAAAAATACTGCCTTGCTAAAAATAAAGCTTTTATGATTAACTGACAGGAAATATACGAACATATAGTTGTGAATATAGGAATAAAAAAAGAGCAAAGCTCTATTATTAGAGGTCTGTATTTGACAAAGATTCAACAAATAAAGTATCGCAGCTGCTTATATCACATAAATGGTTGGTGTTACATTTTTGTACAGCTTTTCTGTTCATTCTGATAAAAATCTTTTCTTTTCTAGGAGAGCTCAGTGCTTTGGATCTGACATTTGTCTAGCAGTTTTATAAAGTAAGAATGAAACTATATTTAGCTCCAGAAAGCCATGGTTTTTAATGCATACAGAGCTGCAAAAGAATCAGAACCAATCTTAATGAGGAAAACTTTTATCAAGCGTAATTCTATCTGTTCCCACCCAAATGGGACTAATTTGTTCCATTATCTATAAAAATACCAGCTAGACACTTTGACTAAAGCCTCTGAAGCGTATTTGTTCAATTAATAACCATGCAAACGTACAACTACCCAATCATGCCAGAGGCTGCTCCCTGAGCATCTTCAAATATTTCATGAAAAGCCATATCAATCATCACTAAGGAACTTTTTTCTTGCTCCAGCCCCAGCCAATACCATGGAATAGGTGGTGGGATGGAAAGAGGAGGATAGGACCATACTCCTCCACTGTACTGCTACTAAACTCCAGCAGAAGTTAAGACTAACAGAGCTAACACAGACTGATCCTTCGCATATCCCTGACTGTATTCCTTCATAATGAGGAGCTAAGGAGTCTTTCTTCAAATGAGGCTCTTTGGGAACTGGGGAAGCTAGCTATTGGTGAGTCAAGGCATACAAGCTGAAGGAGCTATTCTGGGAAAATATTTCCTTTTTTTTTTTTTTTAACTTGAACAAGGACTGCAAAATTTGGTCCTGTGGTATAACCTTACAAAGTTTTCTTAGCTTCCACTGTACCTATAGAGGACTTGGGAGCACTTGGATCTTCCAAGAAGTACTCAGTGCCTTGTAGAGTCAGATGTCTCGTTAACAACTACACAGATCTTTACATATTAATAAATTGAATCTATAACCTAGGATGTTAAAATGGAAGGCGTACTTAACATCAAGCGTAATAGCACATATGTAAATGCATGTATGCAAAGCATGTCTGTAATAGCATGTATGCAAAGCAGGCTCACGGGCTCTCCGATTTGCTTCCCAAGCAGAATATGGGCAGATGACACCAATTTTTCTATGCATAAATGCATCTGCCAAAATATTTTTGTATTTATTGTGATAAGTAATCTGATAAATCTTCAAAACATACATAGTAAGAATCTGATACTTGGTATTATCAGGGCACCATACACCACCTCCATTCATACACGCTTATAAGAAGAGGAAGAGGATCTTGCTACTTTCATTGTACTGGCCCTGTGAAGACTCATGATGTTGTTAGGCCCAATTCTGCTATCACAAACTTCAGCAGAGACAAAATTTGGTCTTTAAGAATGTATGTCAAGTACCTAAAATATCTAGGAGGGAAAATTCTGAAACACAAACTTAGACTTTGTATTATTGCACATCTGTTATGCAAATAACATTCACATATCACTAATTCTGAAGTCTAAATATATGAAAGTAGAAACTGAGAAGTTAGTAACAAAACAAGAAGTCAGTTAGAAACTAACTTTCTCTAAAACCAATTACCAACCCTTTGAAAGCAGGTACAATAGTTACAAAGTGATTAAAACCATAATGCATTTTGAAATTGTTTTTATGTAGACTACTTCTTTAACAACAAGTGTATTATTCTTATTTTTCCCTTAGAACGAGGGAAGAACATGGACTGCAGAATGTTGCCCATGTAATGGGGCCACGCACTTCGGATTTAATGGACTTGATTGTGGTTGGGGTTAAGGTGCTGTAAAAGCATCACAACATGCACGGTATAAGGAATTTCATAGAACCATGTTCATTATATTTCTTGCTATAGTCAGCAAAATAATATCCGGCCAGGCTAAAATAAGATCCACCCAGAGCTACAGAATGGCTGTTACCACCATCTCAGTTCTAAAGCAGACCCTCCGGGCTTATGGTCCTGAGTGGGTCAGGGATGTCCCTGCCCGCCAGCAAAGCACATGCAACAATACTTTGTGGAATGACCAATAACACATCCAGTATGGCTTCGCACTTGTTTAGCACCTTACAGAAAATAATCTTAAACCACTTAAAATAACAAACTCAATACCACTCTAGAGTTAGGCAAAAATTGTAAACTCATATTTTACAAAACGGGGCAAAAAGAACCAGAGGTTGGACTCGCCCACCTCAGTGGCAAGGGAAGGAACAGCGCTCAGGACTGAACGGACTAATGTACTGCTAACACTACAGTCACTTTTATTTTGCCGACTGCTTCTACCATTTGAAGCCACGCTGTCAGTGATAGGGTCACTTTCTTAAATCAATGATCAACAACAACAGCTTGATTTCTTTCACCTCGACAGGTCACAAGAATTAGACGGAATTATCAAGGATTTATTCTCTCTCACTGTATATAGGAAGAAATCAAAAGTAAGACTGATTTCTTCTTTTTTTCTCATTTTGATTTTTTTCCAGCTGATGTCTGCTTTTGGAAAGGAACAGGAATGAATAAAAGTGGATAGGACTCTAAAAGCTAAGCATGTGAAGACTTCTAAGATGTTAGCCGCTAATGCTCACTGCAGATATGTACCTTCCTCAGCAGGCACACTAATAACATTAACATAATAAGTTATTAAGAGCAAAAAAGTTAGATGTCCTCACCTCTAAAAACTGGAGATGGTTTTCAAGACTCACCTATATGCATAGACATGGATGTTCAGCCAGCATACAACACAAACAGTCCCTACACCACCTAATCTATAATCTAAAAGACAATCCTGAAGACTGACTAGACAAACAGGTGTTTGCCACGAAACAAAAGTTTTTGATGTAGGTCATGTGCCACATTCATGTAGAAGCGGTGGTTAGCCGAGGCCTCAGAACTGCCATGGAAGGCAGCGGCTGAGCTGCAGGGCAGGATGTCTGGGGAAGCCGGCACGGTGACAGCTGCAGAGGAATGACCATGGACGATATCTTGTGGTCTCCGAGGCCAACATACCCTGTCCCCACTGCAATCTGCTACGAATCACATCTTGGAGCACACATATGAAGAGTTCCTGGCAGGAATCCTATCTTTAATAAAACAACAGCAGTGTGACGCTGTCCTTTTCCTGAGATTATCTTTCAGAAGATGTTGTTCAATCTCTCCTACTTTAGTTGCACGCGCTTTTCAAAAAGCGGGGAGCAGCCTGGGAGCACGTACCCTGGTGTCAGCATGCCACTTCCAGCTTCTTTACAGAGAGAAAACTAAAACCCTTTAGCTCAAAGTATCAGACTGAGAGCCTTTAAAAAAAAACAAAAAAAAAGAATCGACAGAAGAGTGCCACTTTGCACTAAATACCCCAACAACCAGAAAAACCCAGACCAGCTCTAAAGAAGACGGGCGGACGCTGCCCTGGTGTGAAAAAGAAGAGTGCTGCCTAATCGCGAGCGGAACGGCTCCGGCTCTCCCGGTGTTTACCTTCCCGAGCACCCGGCGAGGCGCCCGGCAGCGGGGACGTTTTCTGCGCTTCAACAGGCTTGAAGTTACCCCGCAGCCCCCACCGGGGGCTCCCCAGGCTCCGCGGCCACCCCCCGCGGGCCGCTCCGCTCCGCTCCGCGCCGGCCGGCCGGAGGGACGGGCGGGGGTGTCCGCGGAAACCCGGCCCGGCTCTGCCTGGCCGCGGCCGGCCCGCGCCCTCCCCTTCCCCGCCGCGGCGCTCCCCCCCCGCCCCTCACCCCCGCTCACCGTGCTCTGGCCGCCGTCGCGGGGGCGCGGAGGGGCTGCGGCGGGCTGCGCGGCTCGGGCGGGCGGGCGCGGGGGCAGGGGCAGGGGCAGGGCGGCCGGGCTGGCAGAGGCGGCCCCGCGGCTCGGCCCCGCTGCTTCGGGCCGGCTCACACGTCAGCCCGCGCCACGAGACCCGGATCTGCCGGCTCCCGGCGGCGGCGGCGGGGCCGGGGCGGCGCCGCGCGGCTCCCGCCCTCCGCGCACGCCCCTCCGCGGCGCGGCCCGGCCCGGCCCGGCCCTCCGCGGGGCGGCTGCCGCCCCGGAACGGGAGCCCGGGGGCCGTCCGCGCCGCGCCGCGCCGCCTCTGGGCTGGCTGCCGGGCAGGGGCAGCCGGGACCCGGCCGAGGCAGGCTCGGGCGCTGCGCGGGCGGAGGGTACGCGGCCGCCGTAGCCCGGCGTGCCGGGCGGTGTCATTTTCAAGCAGCGCGTCGGCCTTCGGTAAAGCCCCAGTAAGTCAGCGCTGAGAAGGGGCGAGGAAAGTAGCTCCTCTGGGGCCTGGTGTGCGTGTGGGTCTGCCACAGCCCCTCGCGGCCAGCGGTCTGCGCCCCCGTCAGAAATACGGTCGCTTTGCTTGCTTGGCCCCCAGCCATCACCTCCGGAGTATGAGGGAATTTACAGTGTAGTTTCTCTACTAGTAGTCTGGAGCCTCTTTAGGAGCCCATGACTCACAAGGCTTCTCGGCAATTAAAGCATCCCTCAAAATATGCGTTTAGATGCTGTGGAATGAAGTTAGAAAAGAAAATTTCTGATCACGGCTGCTTACGTCAGCCAGTTGGGTTTACCTGTGCCTAGGCAAGGAGCTGGGATGTCGTGCTCCCATACGGAAAGATGGACCACATCCTGTCCTGGGGACAGTGATACCATGCCGTAATGCAACAGGGATTACGCAGGAAAGAAAATCTTGTCCTCCGATATTTCCAAGGGTGGCTTACCTCCTTCAAGCCAGAGAACAAGGACAATGCTACAATTACAGTGAGAAAGGAAGGTTGGATGGAAGTTGAGTTCTCACAAGTCCGTACCTCCTCACGGCACCAGTGCCTCATACAGTCTGATATGGCCCACATATGGGGACAAGCTGGGTTGTTCTCATCACTCTTTGCTGTTGTCATGGGGCTTTCAAGCCTCCTTTCATGGCTACATTGTTTTTCTGAAAGTTTTTTTTCTGGCCTTGGGTGTTAAGCCTACCTTACTCTGCCAAGTCTTGGGTGCATTGCCAGTTGGCAGCCTTGCACATCCAGCTATCATCGGTGTGCAGAGCCACCTCTCCCTGTAAGAGGCAGGTAGGCTAACTCTGCTCATTTAGGGCTGGCCCTGGAACATAACCATTCCGCTTCCTGAGAGGCAGCAGGCAGGCTACCTTTGCCTAGCCATGCCACGCAGTCCTGACTTGCTGTGGATCTTGCCTCTCCCTTGCCATGTTTCAGCCCTTTCTCTTGTGTTGGCACCCAACTAAACAGTGGCAGTACTGAAAAGCGAATCAGGGCACTGAAACAAAGCCAGGCCACCACACAAAAAAAAGCTAAAATATGCAGAGCTTGTGTTGTCTCGTCTTTCTCAATCCAGGGAACTGAGCCTCTGGTAAGGCACCAAGGATGCTAAAATTTATCTTTCATTTGGAAATACGAAACTACATCCCTACAATGTTTCCTGGGAGAACAGGTTTCTTGACAGCCTGTCCAGGGGTTTAGAGTGCAACAGGAACCATGAACATCAGCAACACCAAGGTACACTTGGCTTGAAGTTATACTTTGGCTGCCCTGGCCAAACACAAAGCTGTCCAAGGCAACAGTGTCAGAGGGTGGTCATAAGCAGAATGATCAACTGTTAGCTGCATGCTTCCTCCTACCTCTCCCTCACCCATCCTCCTAACCCTTCATTGGGGAACAAGCCATCCTAGAAGCAGACACAGCTTCCCAACACCATTAAGCAACCTTGCCTATCTGTCTCTCACACCAAGCACACAGGGCTAGTTGTTGTTCTAGAAAATGGATCTGAGATCCTGAAATCCCAAAACCAGACAGAGTTTGCCACTAGTTCTGGCTCAAAGAAGAGAGGAGAGCAATGGCAACCGCACAATAGTGGAGAGGAAGCTTCCTCCTATCAAGCAGAGGCAGGAACACTGAACACTTCTATTTTCTTGCCTGTGGGTAAAGCCAAACAGCCCGCTGTTGCTAAAAGGATGGCAAGCACACTTGGGGCAACTGTTGGAACTGAGAAGAGAGTCTCATAGTGATTGATTTCTGGAGAACTGAATTTGAACAATCCTAGAACTGGAAGGGCAAGACTAAGTGAACTGGACAGGCAGTCTCAGATGCCTTGTCAGAAATAATATGAACCTGCAAAGAGTCTGTGGAGGAGAGGCAGGAGCTGACGGGGATGGTGACTGAGTGATCTACAAGAAAGCAGTATGCGATGATGGCACTTGCAGCCAGACCTGTGTTGTCTTCCTCTTACTTTGAATCAGCCTTCTCAAAATTCAGCAAATCACATCTTTCTGGCTCATTTCTTACATCGCCTCATCCAGGAACTCGTATCACGTCTGGTAATCTCTTGAAATTGTCCCTTGATGAGGTGTGTAAGCAGCACTATCTGGCTGGCCAGCCAGCCCTCTGGGTGAGATGCAAGCACTCACAGGAAGCAGCTCCCTCTCCCTATGCTTTTTTCTTCCCCCCATGTTTTTACTGCAAAGTTCTGCATATCTGTAAATAGTTTTACATGACTGGGCTCAATAAAAAGCTGAGCTTTTTTTCAGTATTGTATTCTGCATTATTTGCACTGTCTTTTTGACAGCAAAATGGCAATTATTTTTCTGATTATTTTCCTTTGTTCAACATACATGTTTCCATTGGCATTCTTGGAAATACGGGCCTAATGAAGGATGGATTTGGGAAAGGGTGATCATCATGGATGAAACTTCAGAGTATGAACTGTCAAGGAAGAGGGGCAGGCAATAGGAGCTACAGAAAGTATAGACCAGGAACAAGAGAAACAATGCATAAGTTTATTGCTTTCAAATCAGCAAGTACATATATATATAAGCAGAAGGTAGCTAGGTATTTTGCATTAAACATTCTGCCAGAGCATCCCTCAGAATTTGGCCCTCCTGGTTCCCACGGGCAAATGAACAAGCCATAGCAGGCACTGATTCTATCTCAGCTTCCTACTCCCAGGCTTCAGCCATCTGCTCCCCCTTACACTCACAAATTTAGTGCATGATACAGCAGTAAAATGAGATCCTAATATGGAGGCTGTTTTCAGACTCACTCTATGAAGTCTCCTTTCTGGCAGTGAAACTATGATGAAAACAGTGATGACTTAGGCTACTTTATGAACAAAGGCATGAGATGCATTCAAGATCAGCTAGTAACAAGGACAGAATAGTAAATCCATTGATTTTGGCATGCTGAAAAGAATTGTGCTGCCCACTGCCAAGCTAAAACTATGAAAACAACTCCGCTTGAAGGGCAGAAGATGGTAATGTTCCTTCCACCAATAACACTGTACAATGGAGTAGGGTGGGAGTTGAGCAAAACTTACTATGACATTCTCTACATCCGTCATCTGAAAGTACTGTGGATTGGGCACTTTATAAAGCAACAGGCAGATGTCACATTCCACATCACAGTGTTAGCTTTCAATTTTTCTACCCTGATAGGCAATGGAAAAGCAGGAGTCACGCTGGTGATCTAACTTGCCAAATAATGGATGAGCTTGTTTACAGATAAGCAAGAACATTACTTTTCGCATTCTGAAGTTCTCTTTCTGCTGATGTTCTTCTCATCTTTGCTGCATAACTCATGCCACTAGACATTGTATCGCTCACATCGAGGTATGTTGTGGAGTAGAAATTCTTCATCTGCAGTTCATGCAGTTTCATCAGATCTGAAAAATGGCCTAGAAATGGGGCAAATCCTCTTAATCTAACTCCTTTTCTGTGTGCTCCCTCTTCTCTTATATGCAGACCAAAATGAGTAGTTAATGCTATTCCCAGAAGGAATCTACATGAAACTCTACTGCCAATTTTGACGCTAAAGAGCCACTTGGAAGACGTCTGCAGCATGGTCTGAAAATGGCATCCAGGAAGTGGAAGGGAAAAGATCATAAAGTAACCTTGCAGTAGCAAGGTAGGAGTGGCCTTTTGGCAGCAGCAGCACTGCATTTTTGGAAAGAGGGATCTAATTCTGGAAAAAAGAAGCCAAGTCCTTAGAAAAGTTGCTCACTAACAAACATTCCTAGAATTCAGATGGGCTGGCATCTCACAAAGCACTGGAGAATTGCAAAGCACTTTGGGATACTAGGCAGCAAGCCTGTGAATTAGCTGGCACAAAGACTATATTGTGTACTTGGGTTAATTTAACACAAATTTAGTCATGTGATCACCACTGAACCAAATTTATACTGCCAGATTTTCTGTTACTGTACAGATACAAGCTTAATGAACATCCAACTACAACCTAAGCTGTTAGGACTCACAGAAAAAATATGGCTTGGTGGAAAGAAGAAACTCCACTGAAGTTGTCAGAGGATCTATGGAGGGCTTTTGTGCTCCTGAAGCATCAACACACCAACACAGATTTTGAGATAAATTAGCCACAGTCCAGGGGAAATGATCACAAATGATTGCTGCAATGCTGCCAGATCACAGGTGTCCAATGAAGTTTTCCAAACTAGGAAATGGAGGAAGGAAATCTGAAGTTGAGGGGATGACAAGTATTATTTTACACTTAACTAGAATATCGACTGGTAACTTAGAGTAACTATGAAATGCAAGCAGGCCAACTGGGACACTTACAAGATCAGGCTTGCAAAAAACATTTACAAATAGAGGATTAAGATCTGAACCCCCAAATTGTTAATGGTAACACACACTGGTAAAGATAGACCATCTGAACTAGGCTGAAATAGATCTGTAGAATTAGGACACTAAGTTCTCAGTAACCACACAAGTTAGTGAGACAAAGCTCCGCCAAATTTCATTGTGATTGATAATTATGCAATCAGTGTCAGGAACATATTTTGCAAATACTTTGGGAAATCCCCTCTAAAAATGCAGTCTAAGTGAACCAACACTGGTAACCTTAAGAAATTCATTTTCCTCTGGGGCAGAAACTGTAATAGCAGCTGCACAATTGTGGTGGCTTTCTTGCAAAGAAAAGATGAGAAACAGTGCGAACTGCTTCCTAAGCAACTGTAGTTCACAGCCATAAGCTATCTGCAGCCATAAACTTACCAGCAGCTAACATTGCTATATTAATCTGAAAATTGCTGCCACTCGGGAAAAACACATCTTGTGTCACCCTCTATCTGTGTTCAGAGCCATTTCAGCATTCAGTCTGAAACTGCCTCTGAACATGAGTCAGAACCCTCAACTGTTACAGTTCTCACAGACTTGAAATAAAAATGAATCCCTGTTCATTTTCCAAATGAACATCTAATAGAAGAAGCTGTATCTAATAGATGAACCACAGGCACAAAATGCAAGCCAGTAGATTTGATGAATGTTAGTGCAGAAGAAAATGTAGGAGAAGGAAATGAAAATAAGACCCCAAAGGATTTTTTTTGGAACACTTTACTACATCTAACCAAGAAGCAGCAAGGAGTTAAACTTTTCTGGTCAGGAACTGGGAATTACTCTGATCTGAAACGGATATATGCAGTTTTGCAGCTGGTATTTAGCACTCAGTGTATGACTGAAATTTAAGAGTAACTATCCATTAAAAAGCCAAGGCATTATTTACCAAGAAAAAAGAGAGAACAAAGAGAGAAGATATTTCATGCATCACTGAAGAGGTGTATCAAAAAGCATAACTCTGCCAGTCAGTCCTTGGAGATCAGTATTCTATCACATAAAACGTGGCAGCATCTCCGTATGGACTACAGAGAACTAAATCAAATTGTTGGAAAAGAATCTGATATGTTATCACTGTAAGTGATATTCTGGTTTCTGTAGCACATTCAACCATGCTTTTCATTTTGGATCTTAGAACATGCGTATTGACAAGTGAACTAGAAAAGACTGCTTTCTCAGCTGGCCAAGATCAGTGTGAACATAATGGAAGGGTTTTAGCTCATGCACATTTGCTGTTTGAGGATGTGGTATGATGCAGCTGGACGTTTGCTGCAGTATGCCAAACCTGTTGAACACAGGCCGTAAACCCTGCAAGTGGTTTGGTATAAGAAAGAAAATTAGGATTTACAGAAATTGATAACACTGTGAGGTCAGGAAAAAAAAAAGAATTCTGTAGTATTCAGCTCACACTTCACGGTTTACAAATTTTGGAAAACAACTGCACAGATAAAGGGAAACCATTTCAGTGTTCAAGAGTATGAATTTACATTTTCAGTGTTTAAATGGGTTCTTGTGGTCACTTTGTGTTAAGCTACTAAGGTCAAAATGAGACATAGATGTTGTCTCTAAAACTGGATGGAGGTAATTACTGAAAAAAAAAAAAGAAAGATTTGAAGCCACTGTCGTGTTACAGCATAAGTTCAGCTCCTCTTTAGAGAAGTTCCTGAGGGAGCCAGACTCTCCACAGTGGTGCCCAGTGACAGGGCAAGAGCACTGGGCACAAACTGAAACTCATGACATTCCAGCTGAACATAAGAAAATATTTCTTTACTCTGATGGTGGCTAAACACTGGCAGAGGTTGCCCAGAAAGGCTGTGGTGTCTCCATCCTTAGAGATATACAGCACCCAAACAGACATGGTCCTGCTGGGCAACCTGCTTTGGCTGACCTTGCTTTAACAGGGGGGGTGGACTACATGATCTCAAGAGGTCCCTTCCAATCTCAACCATGCTGTGGTTCTGTGATACTGTGGCACTGAAGAGGGAACCCAGGAGTAGGTACATCTGCAGAGCACTTTCACCACAATTTCAGTGGAAGTAAAATTATTTGGGATGGGTGATATTAAAATACAGGAATAGTAAGACACCTAGAAATATCTGTGCAGGAAGACACTATATATACACTACTCAGTGTTAATATCTTTTAGGTCTGCTGTATGTTTGGGGAAGGGACCAACAGTGTAACGTCACAACATTCCTAGGACTAAAAGTTAGGATCTGTAAAATCCTGAGAGACAATCATACAGCATGACTGAATATCTCCCAGCATGACTAACCTCTAATTGGGGAAAGAAAGATACAGTCTAGAATACTGCCTTTTAAAAGGTGACAACTTCCAGTTTGCCATGTGATCTCTGCACTCTGTCAGGAAGATGGGAAAGCTGTAATAGGGAATTTTATGAGATGGGTTATACATCAGTGAAACTGCTGTAATTGCTACCCCTCATTTGACAAAAACGTACAAGACAAGAAACTCCTTCCATCTAAACCAGATCTTCTGCCTAAACAAAGGCATATGCTACTATTGAAAGACACACAGAATAGTAGGGATTTTCTAGATACTGTTCTGTGAAACATTGTGCCTGACAGAAATCCAAAGACCAGAGAAATTGCTTGCTTTTGCTGTGTTCAGGGAAAATGTACGTTACTCAATACATTAACAGAGCACTATTTGAGCTTTGTTTCTTTAACCTAACTTTATCCTCAATGTTCTCCTCTAATAACTTGCCAGATCCTATGTTCTTGCTAGCCACATGGCCAAACTGGAGGCAATCAGGTTAGGAAAATGACAAAATCAGCTTGTCTTAATTTGTATTCTTGAATTGGTCCTTACTGGTTTCTATGACTTCAAATGCAGTTCAATTAACTTTTTACGTGACTGTGCTCTAAACAGTGACTAGTGATTTAGACTTAATGATTTAGCCCCAAATTATTCTACTGTAGTAAGATTAATAGAAAAGGTTTTTTTCCTAATACAAAATTGTTCTAGTCTCCAAAATGCAGATATTTTAGGATTGTATCAACAGCAATACGGCTTGATAAATTACCCATCTGTCATGATTGAGCTCTTTCTGGATGATCTCTGACAAACTTCACTATTTTGTAAATTTTTATGGTAGACAGGTCCAAAAGACTTCCATCAGTTGTGGATTTGGTGCCTGTCATGACAGATTATACTGTAGTTTAGCAAGATGGCCATCATTATAAATAAGTTCCAATTCTAGTTAGAATTTTCAAAAAGCCTCAGAATCCTGAAATTGCTAGATCAAGCAATAATAGATGAATTCAAGAGCTCCAGATTTCTATTTTATTAAAAGGAATGATATTTTCCTACCTTTCAGGATCCCTAAAAAGTCTTGTGCTTTAAAAAACAGAGAGACCATTGAAGGGATTCATAACAATTGCTGATGCAAAATATATTGGAGTATGTTCTCTCTGTGATTTGGCTTCTAGTAGGTTTCTGGTTTTACTGCATATATTCTTGTATTATACTGTGGTTATTCATACATCTTTGATCCCTATTCTCTTATAGCTGGAAACCTTTTCTGAGTTGGGACCACATGTACTGTGTAACACTACTGCCTGCATACACCTCTCTGCTGCCTGCATTGATGGCTCTATATCTCAGGTTAACATACACAAAGAGGAAGAGATGTCCAGTCTCATCCTTTTCTCCCGAGAAGGCACAGTAGTGATGTAGGAGGACAGTTTGCAACATATACTCCCTGAATAAGTGTTGTCTGTCTCCTCAAAGGAAAAGGCAGGAAGCCAGATGGAAGCATCCTGGAGACCCAAATTTGATCTACATGCTGTCAGTTGGACCACTTAGTACACAATGAGCTTTCCAGCAGTTAGCTTATCTACACTGTCAGGAATATGAAGATATTTTAGCAATTAAAGACCACTACCAATGCTGTGCAACTAGGCTGTGACTGCATTTACTTTTCCTCTAACAGAAAGTGGTTTTATTTTTTATTTATTCTGGATTCCCATATTCATTCAATTGATGCTTCACAATAATTTGCTGTTCCAGTTCTAATTCTAAACTCAAGTTCCCTAATGAGAGACTCTAACTCCACCCCCAAGCAATCATTCCAAAATATTAATGCTATTTTTTCTTCTCTCTTACTTACTCACTGCAGTTAGGTACTTCCCTGGCTACCACTGCACTGAACAACAAATTTAAGCTTCCGGCCTCAAGGTCCTATGTACTTCAGTCCTGATGACATTTATGAAATGGAGGTTTTCTGAGCATCAGCCTGAATCTGATTTCAGCCCCTGTAGTCATTAAAATAGCAGGGATCCTTATTCAGTCACAAATCCTAAGGACACGAGAAGATGAAGTCCAGCTGGCCAGGAAAAGCTGTCCAGCTGCCCTTTTAAGGCAGCTCAAGTCCCTTTTGTACCTATCTATGAAAGGAAGACTCCCATATTTAATTAAATAAAGTTACATAGATTTGATAATGTACTATAAGTTATTACATTAATAGATGGTAAAACAAAATGCTTAAAATGGTACAAATGCTTCACTCAGGGTAGAAAATGTTTCTGAGTGGAAAACAATATACCAGCAATGTAGCATTGTGACTATATACTTTATGTTATTGGCCAAATCCTCTCTTCCCTTATAACTCTAATACTCATAAAACTAATAATAATAGCCATGTTAGGTTGTGAAATCTATTTCTGTATTCCCAGCTTACTTTCATTTTTGAGAGGACCGTCAAAAAGATTGCTATCTTCTTTTTGTAATAGGAATAAAGGAGCATAGCTTTACACCTTTTCCTTTATAAGAAATGCTTTTAGTTCCCTGTAATCAACTTGTCAGTCTGCTGATGCCAAATTTTTCAATGTCACAGCTGAACCTGCTTTTTTTTCTTCGCCTTTCATGAATCCACAAGAAACAGCCCCTAGATCCTGAGGTTTATGTACCACCAGTTGAAAAAATCACTCCTCCACAAAGAAGTGGAAGTTTAAAAACCCAATAATTTTTCTAACAGAATTCAAAGCACTGGGGCTGTTTGTATCTAGGTTTTCCTACCAAAAACATCAGGTTCAGATGTAACATTCATTTAGAAGATATCACCAGGCCACCAAATTAATGAAAAGTCCAGGGTGTCCTGTCAATTTCGAATAAAAGCCCTTAACAAGTGAAGAATGATAGGGTGTTATTATTAAACTACAAAAAATTTCCGCACATGCATTATTTAATGAAAACTTTGCTAAATCCTGTTTAAGCCATAAATTGATTGATGTAAAATCAATAGCTGATTTCTGATCTAACTCCACTAAGTGAGACGAATTGCATCATATGGATTCAAACTGAGTGACTTCAGATGACTCTGATGTTTAGTTAGTACACTTACTGCCTTTTTAAGCATATATATGTAAGCTGCGAATGACATGAAGAATACAATTTGGAAAGTGCAGACATGATGAGTGAATACCTCATCTCTCTACCAGGAACACCGAACAATTTCTGTTTAACTCTTTTAGGTGTTTCTGCCCGCAGAACTCCTACAAGTTCTTCCTCAACACCTTTTCAGGGAAGACTGGACAAGGCAGCAGCGGTGCCATGAGCTCTCTGTAAGGCAAAGAACTCCCCAGCAGAGAGATCCGTATCCCACGAGCAAGCCAATCTGCCCTGTTCCACCCAGGAGAGGGCACTCTTACACCTGTCCGCAAAACCGGACGTGGACACGTATAGGAGGAACAGGAAAGTTAAGATGACAACTTAAAAACTCGGTCAACTTGCACAACCAGTTAGTTATTTTTATGATAAAGCTAATCTTCGGAATGAGTTGAGTCATCCAAACGCTGCCACAACAGGAACACAATATGACAGACAATAAACGTGCAGGCTAAATTTATTCGTAGTCTCTGAAATGTGCTAAATGATATACAGATAAAAAAAGACAACTTCTGGCATGTAGGCCTCTCTGTTAAAAGCTGGGATGACAGAAAGAGAGCTGCAGGTGTGAGTTTGGTGGAAAACGAGGGTTAAATTTAAAAATAACCTAGTTTTATGAATATTATTTGTTGCTGATTTCTCTTTAAATAAAGCATTATTATAAATGAGCACAGGAACATTTAAATGCAAAGTGCATACCATCTAATACTAATACAGCCTGTGAAGTTAATCCTCATACGGATGCCTCATGAAATAAACAAAATAAGAATTTAAAATATGTTACAGGTTCAACCCCTGTTTCTAAAGTGTTTGAAATCAATACACAGATCTCTTGAGACAGCTCTCCTCTCCACTAAGAAATCCTCTGGCAACAATGAGAGAAGATCAAGCCTGACATTTTTTATTTTTCTAAACTAAAGAGGCCAAGATGAGGAGGGGGGAAGTCTTGTTATGCAAGACACAAAGCAGCAAAAAAGGAACAGAATATTGCATGCTGGAAAGTTATAGTTTCAAAAATGGCATTGTCTTCTAATCACAGGGAACAATCTCAATAATTCCAAATTCTGAGTAATTATAATAGAAAAATATCTGACTGATATGAACAGAATAAAACAAGGAAAATATGGAAATGAGAAAAAGATCACCAAGAATCTTAACTTGAAGAACAGAAATTTTATCGTACTTAGTGCTGTCATAAGCCTCTCGGAGTCCCCAGGCAGTATACTGGGGTTGGAGGGCACCCATGGTCTCAGACAGATGAACCACGCACACGATGACTGTACTGTATGTACAGTGAGTCCAATATGTGCGATTTGTGCATGAACAATAGCCACTTTTCCATGAACATGCTGGGAACTGTTTCTTATATATAGGTTGTAGGATAGATAATATTTCCCATATTACATGGGAAATGATACAGTGTTTAGGATGTTTGGTTACCCTAGCATCTGCTAATGCATATTGACAGTTTTTCCATATTAAGAACTTGGACTGAAGTCTTACAACCACTGATCTTACTTTATAGGCACTGATCCTGTAAGCTTTCCTCCTGCAGTAATCTTCCCTAGTTTGAACTTCATTTAATACACCATATTTCCTGCTCCCGCTTCCCAAAGAATTTCAAAGCAGTATGCCAAACATACTAAACAACACGTGGATACCCAGAATTGTATCTCCCCTCTATTAGTTATGATCAACACCAATGGGCAAAAGTATAGACCACTATGCAGACAGTTTGGGGAAGCTGCTATTGAAAGAACTGTTTGGTATAAGACTAAATTGATGATGACATTGATGAAAGAACTATCTCCTGAAATCAGATATAGTACAAAATTTTGTAATTCAAAAAGTGAGCTGACTATGTTCAACAGACTACAGTTTTACATTTTATATATGGATTTTTCAAAGGGTGAAAGACTAATGAGAACTTAATTCAGAGGATAGACACAGGACTCTATTATCAACATACTACAAAATATATTACAAAGTCAGACATGGAAGTCACTGAAAACACAAAGAGGCTATGTTCTCGTTTTTTCTAAGCATTTTCTTATTTTTTTTAAAAAAAACCAAACAAACCTTAAAACTAAACCCAAACCCCAAACACCTATTCAGAGACTGCTAGTCTGTGGTCCTGTTCTGGCCTAAACCGCTGTGGAGTCTTCTGTAAAACAGTAAGCTACTACAGTAAAGTGTAAAACAGTATAGGGGGTATACAATGATAACACCAACATGCTGATTCCATAAGGTACTGATTTTTATGCAGTATTTTAATCCTGGCAAAACTCGCCACTACTCTGTTCTACTCCCCCAAACCGCTTTCTATATCTATCTTTTACCAAAGAGAAAAATAACAGAGTAAATGGTAAATATGAAACAACTGTGAGATAAGTTAAAGATGCCTATTTAAGGACAAGGGAAAGGAATGGGGTATACTATGGAAAAGAGATCCAGTAATTCATAATAATTTGATTTGCTTTTTGCAGTAACAGACTCTGACATTTGTAATCCAAATGAGCACATGAAAATGAACCTAGGTACAAACAAAGCAAAATCATTGCCCTTTACTGTGGCTATTACTGAATGTCTACTACCTATAACATATAAGCATACCACAGGAACACAAAGGATTCTGACACTTGATAAAGGTCATGTTTTCCACTCCATCCAGAGCAAAATCTGAATATTAGAAGCTCAGCTTCTTTCTATGAGCTGTCTGAAAAGACATAAGGCATTTAACCCAGAGATTTTATGTACTACCTTTATAATTTTTGTGTATAGTACTCAATCGAAGCTCAGACACCATAAACCTGACTTTCATCAGTGAGATCTAAAAGGCAGAGAAGAGTTATTACCCTTATTTTACAGGTGAGACCCTAAGGCACAGAGAAGCCATGGCCTACCTCCTCAAAGGGAACTTAAGACACATCAGTGGGACTTAGATGTCTAAATTATTCTGAAGATGAAGGCCCAAGATCACACTAGAAGTCGTTAAAAAGAAATCAGGCCTAATGCAAAATGGTCCTTCTCAAAAAGGTGCTGAAAACTTCAGCTGAAAAACTGCATTGTGTATTGCATTAAAAACAAGTTTCGGTCTGAAGATGACCTAATTCGATGAACGGATGGCACATGGTACAACATTCTTGCAGGAAAATGGACTTTTTCCAGTCAAACCACAGGAGAAGAGCAAACATGCATAGAAAACGGACTGTATGCATCTGTATACAGTTGCCAGTTGTTTTTTTTTATCAGTTGGGACTATACTTTCTTTACTGTGTATATAATAGTCAAAATGCTATGTATACTAATGGAGATAAATAAACAGTACTTGCAGATGACAGCCATACCAGAAGTAGACATTTGTTGAGATAAATATCTATGTTGTACATTGTCCTGCACTGCACCGTTAAGAGGAGGCACTATAAAATCCTTCTATAGACCTTAATGTCTTGAAAGCCTCTAGTTCCTGAATAAACAACAGTTGTAAATGCAATCTCATATTCTCCTCTGAAAATCTATCTATGATCTTCCATTCCATACCGTATTTTGTGCACCTCAGGCTCGCAGGGATGGTTACTGGTATCCTATTTTAGATTTCTAGACAGAGAAACATCTGTGGCTTGCCGTTTGCTTCGGTGATAAACTGTAACAGTCCATTAGACAGGATTGACGTTCATCTTTTACTCTACTTTTAAAATCTTGTAGCAGAAGCCATAAACAGAAACAGTTTCTTACACTGCCTCCTCAGAGTTGCCTGCTCCTAGGCCTGCTGGGCCTGCAAGTTCCCCCCCTGTCCGGTGTGAGGAGGCAGCAGCGTCCCCAAGGGAAGGGCGAGGGCGGGAAGAGGGCAAGTAGCTGGGCCAGGAGAGAGATGTGTAAGGAGCTGCAGTTTTCTCCAGCGAGTATAAGGGGGGGAAGAAAACCCCAAACAGATGGGAACTGCTGTATGGGCAGGTCGAGCAGATCCTCAAGGCGTGTGAACCCCCGCCTCCCCGGTTATTTTTGCTCGGGGACTCCACCAGAAGACGTGTCAGCTGCTCCTTGCGCCAGCTGTTTCCTCAGGGACACCTCGGACTTCCCCCCTGCTACCTCGGACCGACCCCCGGCCCAGCCCTCCCCAGGGCACTCCTTCAACCCCCTTCCCCGGCCCACTGCCTCAGGGCTCCCCCCTGCTGCGCGCTGCGGGCACGAGGCCGGGCCGGGCAAGGGGAGGCCGGGAGGGCCGCGCCGCCCGCGGCGGGAGCCGTGACAACACAACCGCCTTAACGCTGCCCCGGGGCCCGCCAGCAGCGCGGGGCGGCGGCAGGGCTCTGCCTGCAGACTTTTCTCCTCACGCTCTCGCCAGGCGCCGCCGGGAACCCGCCCGGCCCATGACAAGGCGAGCGGCGGCAGGCAGGTGTCTGCCGGGGCGGGCGGCGAGCGGGACGAAATCGCCGCGCCTCCTCAGAAGGCGGCGGCGGCATCCTTCCCTCGGGGGCAGCGGCGAGGAGGAGACCGATAGCGGAGGCCGATAGCGCATGCCGCCGCCCCCGCCGCCGGCCGGCACTCGACCCCCACCGTCGGGGAGCCCCGATGCCCGCTCCGCTCCGCGCACACGGCGGCCCCTCCTGAGCGGCGGCGGCGGCGGCGGCAGCAGAACCGGCTGCCCTAGCGCGCATGCTCGGCGCGGGCGCCATTTTGGTGGGGCCGGGAGTTATCCAGCGAGAGCGGCGGCGGAGCTCGCTGGGCCCGGCTCGGAGGCAGCGGCGAGTGGGTGCTCGCTGCAGAGATGGCTAACATCGCGGTGCAGAGGATCAAGCGGGAGTTCAAGGAGGTGCTGAAGAGCGAGGAGGTTAGAGCCTCTCCCCCCCCTCCACCCCCCTCCCCCTGCGTGCCGCCGCCACCCTTCCCCGTGTGTGTGTGTGTGAGAGTGAGTGTGGGCAGCGGGGGAAGATGCGGGCGCCCCGCCGGCCTGCGCGGGGACCCCGCTTCCCCCTCGGCCCCACCTCCCCGCGCTGGGGGTGGGCCCGTCCCACGGCCTCGGGGAGGGGAATGGCGATTCCCGGGGAGACGGGACCCGCCAGCCGCCGGGAGGGGGGGGAGGAGGGGGGCCGCGGAGCCCCTCCCCCAGCGGGCAGCGGGAGCCGCCGGCGGTACGAGGAGGGGAGCGGGGCCGGCGGGCCGGGCCCAGGAAGTGCAGTGGCGGCGGCGGGGGGGCGCGGCCCGAGGAGGCCGGGCAGGCAGGCCCCCGGCGGGGGTCCCCGCCGGCCGCGGCGGGCGGCCGGTGCTCGGGAGCGCGCTGCCGGGCCGGAGGGTGCGGGGTGGGGCGGGGCCTGCCCGGCGCGGGGCGCCCGCGGCCCCCGGCCCGCGCCCTCCCGCGGCCCGCCGCACGCGCCCGAGTGCCGCCGCCCGCGCGCGGCCGGGCCCACGCGCCTCTCCGCCGGGGAGAGGCTTCTCCGGGCGGGCCGGGGGGCGATGAGGCGAATCGGTGAGGCTGAGGTGGGGGGACGTGATCTCGCACGTCCCCTTTAAGTCACCCCTCCGGTCAGCCAGTGCCTGAGGCCGAGAGTGTGGTTTTATTTATTATTTTTTTCAAAGGGTTGCAGGTAAACCCCTGTTTATTTAGGTTACTTCAATACGGAACTTCCTTTATCCCACGGCAGGCTTACTCCCCTTCAGGTGGGTGCTTTTAAAGCCTCAGTCATTTCAGTCACGGTATCTCGTTTTCTGAACCGTACGTTCTGAGGTACGTGGTGGTCAGCAAGAGAAGCTGACTGCTTTCGGGGGGACATTAAAGAAGTTCTGATCAGTTTGGGGGAATGTACAGCAGCGTTCGCAGGGTTGCATCAGTACAGCCTTTGCTCTGTCCGTATCCGACTTGGTGGACGTCAGCCAGATAGGTTTTAATGGTTGTGTCGTCATTGTCGTCCTACTTGGGATGATGTTGCAGGTTAGATGCTTGTGAGATGTTAATGTGAATATGTAACTCTTACAGCTGTCTTTTTAGAAATCTGGACATATTCACAGAGGAAAAATAGGATAATTTTTGATACATACTAATGACTGAGGGAAAATATGTTTGAGGTAGCAGTAGTTGATGTGCTTTTAAATTGTGTGCTAACAGCATTGTTGCTATGCAGCTTGAACTAGCCCCTAGAAAAATGTAAGGGCCTTGTTTTACAGCTGCTTTCAGAGCCCAGGCTGATTTTGCCAAGCTATTGCACAGCAAATACAGAATTGCATGTAAACTAAGAGAAATTTCTAGGTGGATACCATTATACCAGAGCTAGAAAATCTAGACCTTGTACCCCATATAACCAGCTGATATTGTGGGAACAAAGAAGTCTTTATTTGAAAGTGCTGTCTAAAGGCTTCAAGACCCTTTCCCTTTGCTTTATGTAGAAAAAAAGAAACGTTAACTTACATAGGTTTTGGGGGAGATCCATGCTAAATTTTCTTACTGTAAAGGTTGGATCTAGTGAGCACACTTTTCACTATTCCTGTTTGTTTAGTTTATACATTGAAGGGCTCAGTACAGAATGTTGGAAATAAATGACATTATTAAATAGCCTTTAAGCTGCCTAAAGCTTCCCAGAAATCAGATCACAATTCTTATGAAACTAAAATTATGGTATTTTAAAGTTACAATACAGAAGAGTTTGATATTTCTTTTTCCTGCCATTAGCAACTATATACGAGTATTATACTGATATAGCAATATGTATAAAACTGCTCTTTACAGAATATACTATCTCCCCTGTCTTGAATGCAAAACTTCAGCATTACTCAATGGTTGTCTAAGTTGCAAGCAAAGTTTTTTGTGAATGTTTGTACATTCAAAGGCAGTCAAACTACAGTGTTAGTACTATTGAGCATGAAAACATGGAGTGAGATGGTGAATGGAGCTATAACTAAATACTACAAATCACAGAGAAGAAAAATGTGGGTTTTTTCTCTGTGATTTGTGTACTAAAATGATTATTAAACTTTGTTTCTTTAAAAAAAACAAACCTTTTTCATGAATAGTGATGCTAAATTTGTAATTTAGAAGTTTTAAGTCCCTCTCTGAAGGCAAAGTGGTTCATGTTATCTGCACTTAAATTATTCTTGATTTGATGCTTTGATCTACACCTGAACATGAAGAGCATCCCCTCTGCTTCCTTGCAGACGCAGTATGAGCACAAATGCCTGGGGGAGGGGGCAGGCACACTTGGAAAAAGTGCATAGGAAGTTTGTTCTCTGTCTTCTACTACTCACCTTTGGGCTGAAATAGAGTGGTGGAACCAGAAATATTTTTAAAAGGGAGCAGCTGGATGGCAGTTAATTCCTTCTGCATTTGAAGTATGTATTGGAAGCACCAAATTTCACTTCTAAATATCTGTGAAGAAAGAGTTCTGAAAAGGGTGTTTATCCTTGCTATGGATAAGGATCTATGGATCCTTGGACAAGGATGCTATGGATCCTTGCTATGCATATGACTAAATATACTTTTCATATTACTTAGCACTTTCTGTTTCCTTGACTTAAATGACATTTCTGGAAAATCACTAAAATGTGAATTTTAGACTATCTTGTGGTCTGGTTTACAGATAAGAGATGAAGGATTTTTAATTTTTTTTTTAAGTTGAGTCTGCGGCTTCTTGTGTATTTTGAAAAAAGCATTTAAAGTCTTTTAACACTTTAGCAACAGAAGCATTTTTGCTCTGCTTGCTTTATTATTTCTAGTTTTAGTAAAAGCTATACACATTAACTTAAGAAATGGGATATTGTGTATTTAACAGAGATCTTTAACTTTTTATCTCTTTAATATTTGAATGAAATAGATGAATCTAACAACAATTTATTTGTCAGGAGTGCTCTCCAAAGTATGATTTAAATAAAACTTTTTACCTTTGTGTGTGGAAAAAGCTTTAAAATTCTAAGGTACATGAGGTACTGCATCTTTAACAAAGATGAAGCTGTTAAGTTAGTCTAGGGAGTAAATTGACTGGTTAAATGCGTTAAGGGTACTGTACTATGCTTGTATTAAAATTCTAAAATGAGTAAGCAGTACATTAGATCATACTCTGAATCCTAGTCTAGGCAAGGCATCAGTTGCTCAACTTTATCTCTTTTCTTGTTCTGCCATTTCATTAATCTGTTATCCTGTTGGTTTTATGGGATGAAATTCTAAGGCCGCAAAATGTATTTTGAACAAAAGTATGAGGCTGCAGCACGATGGAGAAACCAATAAATAGGTGGAGGGAGAATACTATCCCACTTTTGATAAGTGGGAGAAGGCTTTGGTGAAGGTTAGCTGGTATTACTCCAGAATAGAGTTACTGGAATGCTGCAGTGGGTGACCAAATCCTTACCGCTCTCTGTTTATAAGCAGCTGTCTTATGAGAGGAAGAATCTGTCTGGCATTTAACATTGAATAGAAACATGTTGAAAAATCTTGTGGTCACTTAGAGTGATGCTGAGAAGTGGTTGTAGTGCATCAGGTATATTAAACAATGTGTGACTTATTTTCATATTTTAGTAGAGCACTGGTGTTATGCTTTAAAGAAATTATGTTATGATAACATTGAAGGATTCAATGTTTAATTGGCCATCCAGTTTCTTTTATCATGTAGAAATGTAAGGTGTTTTCAGGCTACCTGTAAGTGAGAGGCTAATAGATAGATGCCTTATAGTGAAACCACTACTCTGGTACTGAAGGTAACACACTGGGGAAACATAGCTTCCTCCTAGCAAAAAGAGAGTTGCTGGTATCTCTACCACAAAATGTTCTTGTCTTACGATTATCAAGAGGCAGGGGTTTATCTGCATGGGAGGTAAACCCTGATAGAGCTGAGAATAAATTAAACTGAACTGCAGTTATGGAATATGAATATCTGCATGAGCAGATATCTGAAGTAGCAGTTAAAATTTGTAACTTGCTTGAATCCAAAATAGCATACAAGCAGAGACAGTAGGTTAATGGCAAAATTTGAAGTACTTAATTTCCAAGAAGGAAGTGGGTGTTTGTTTTGGAGTCTGCTATGTGTTTTTGTGATTTACAGGAGAAAGGAAGAAGGGAAAAGTAATGGTACCCTGCCATATCATGTCCCTTCTTAGGCTTTTAGAGTTTTAGTGAGTAGCTCTGCTGTTTGCTTTTATCGTTGCCTGTAGTGGTCTTGTGATTTCTGTCAGCTCATAGTAAGATGCTAAGTGGCATCTCTGAAATTTTCTTGCTATTTGGAAAAGCCGTAAGCATTTAATCTTCAGGCTTAGAAAAACTTCATTACTTTGGTTTGTTTATATTTGGGCAGTCTTGGGTGCTAGAAGTTGAATTCACTAAGATAGAAACTTTTAGTAGTAATTGTGCTTTAGTGTAATTAGAAGGGCTTGTTGGAAATTGTGGATGCTTGTTTTTCTTCCCATTTATCATGTAGAACCAATGCAGATAGATAAGAATGAGATGTCTTCTATTATGGCTCCTGAATCAGCAACAGATTTTTTTAAAACAGTGTAATTTTCTGCTAATACATACCCTTAACTCTTGATTCATAAGAATAGTCTCACTGAAGTCAGTAGAGGTTTAGCGAGTGCAGTGTGAATAAAGCTAAAGCTTGCCTAGTTAATTAAAAGGCATAAAGTTAAAAAAGGCACTATGTTAAAAAAGGCATAAAGATGAGAACTTCTAAACTGACTCTCGTGGTTTAACCCCAGCCAGCAACTAAGCACCATGCAGCCACTTGCTCTTTCCTCCCCCCTTCCCACTGGAATGGGGGAGAGAATCAAAAGAAGTAAAACATGTGGGTTGAGGATAAGAACAGTTTAATAACTAAAGTAAAATAAAATATAATAATAAAAGTATAATAATAATAGTAATGAAAAGGAATATAACAAAAAAAAAGAGAGAGAAATAAAACCCAAGAAAAGACAAGTGATGCACAGTGCAACTGCTCACCACCCACGGACCGATGCCCGAGCAGCGATCAGCCCCTCCTGGCCGACTCCCCCCAGTTTATATACTGAACATGACATGATGTTCTATGGTATGGAATATCCCTTTGGCTAGTTCGGGTCAGCTATGCTCCCTCCCAGCTTCTTGTAGACCTGCTTGCTGACAGAGCATGGGAAACTGAAAAATCCTTAACTTAGGATAAGCACTACTTAGCAACAGCTAAAACATCAGTGTGTTATCAACATTATTCTCACACTGAATCCAAAACACACTGTACCAGCTACTAAGAAGAAAATTAAGTCTATTCCAGCTGAAACCAGGACATTGACATTATATTGGTACCAATCTCTGTTCAGCCTCTTGGAAGGTTTGCACACGATAAAAAAGTGGTGGGGGTGGAGGGTGTCAGTGCATTGGAGCACTGGGCTGCTATGCAAAGGGATCTTAGTAGGCTGGAGAAATGAATGGGCTGACAGGACTCTTTTGAAGTTCAACAGAGGTAGGTAGGAAGTCCTGCATCTGGAAGGAAATAATGCCATGCATCAGTACATACAGACTGGAGACTGACTGGAAACAAAGCAGCCTAGCAGAAAAAGACCTGCATTACCTAGCAGAGAGCAAGCTGAACATGATTCAGCAGTGCTCTTGTGGCAAAGAAGTCCAGCCACATACTGGGTTGCATTAGCAAGAATGTAGTCAGTGGTTTGTGAGAAGTCATTCTTCACTTCTGTGCTTATGAGAGCATATTTGGTGTACTGTGTCCAGTTTTGGGCTTTCCAGTGTATGACACTGATATACTGGAGTGAGCCAAGCTGAACACCATCAAGGTGGTTAAGGGGCTGGAGTACATGATGTGTGAGGAGAGGGTTAGAGAACTGTTCAAAGGGACATCTTCCTGTCATCCACAAACACCTAACGTGAGGCTCTGAAGAAGAGCCAGACTTGTTTCAGAAGTGCCTGGAGGTAGGATGAGAGGCAACAGACACAAGCTGGAACGTGGGAAATTCTGAGTAGACACTGGGGAAAAAAAATTATCATGATGGTTGTCAGACATTTAAACAGATTGACCAGCGAGACTGTGGAATCTCTAACCTTGGAGATATTAAAAACTCCAAGTTCTTGAGCAACCTGCTCTCATTGGACCTGCGTTGAACAGGAGGTAGGACTAGAGGCGACCCAGGTGTCTCTTCCTACATCATTCTATGTTTCTAGTATAATTTTGTTTTTTCGTTACTGTGTTTTTTCTGTTTGTGAAAGAAAACATACAGACAGAGGCTCCAACTCTGTTGCCACACCTGGTAAAACTTTCCCCGTAAACAAATTGAAGAATTTTAAAGTAAACTTTTTAGTTCAGAAGTTTCCACTGTTGTAAGACAATAATGAATCCTTTTCCTCTTTAAATCAGAGGCTGGGTTTTTCTGGTAGATGCAAAGCTGTCAGGGTATTTAGGTTGAACAAGTTCTGTGTTGGAACCCTGAAGATAGAACAGATAGGAGATCCATAATGCTTCTTTAAGCTGCATTTCTTCGAAATGTGAAGATTATCTTAACTTTAAAATAGTTGTTTGTGAGATCCTTTGTACATTGCCAAAAAGAACTTTGTCTACTGTGTATTTCAAGCCATGCCTATGATTTTAGGCAAGACAAGGTTTAGACCCATTTCCTAATTATTATATAAAAGGATACTGAAATGCCATTACTATGCATCTGGTTTCCTTAATTCTGTCTATGGTGTGTTTGGTTATATCTTCCAGTTTGTACTGGAAAATAATGCAGAATGGATCTGTAGATCTTTGCCTTCAAATGAGTTTGTCTGTAAGTCACTTTTTTGATAACTAAAGAATAGTTGGCTCGAACCAAAATGCATTTACTAGGAAGTTTTAAGAAAACTGCTTATTATTCTCACTTCTAAGGTGATCTCTTTGAACTATTAGTTTACTTGTAGTTTTATGTCTGTTTATCTGAACCATGTGGCTGTTTTTCAAGTTCTATGAATATAATACCATTGCACTTTTAAGATTGGTATTGTGCAGATACTAATAAGCACTAGTATTATAAATATTACTTAAATCTGTGACTCGAAATACTTAACATATAATGTTAGTGATCATTTGACTAGACCTATGAGTTGGCCAAGTATCGGTAGTGCGAATATTTGTACAGGAAAGGCAAAGTCTATTGCTCATTCCTGTATTCAGTTAGGGGCATTTTTTCATGTTAACATGTATCCAGTTCAGTCCAGATCTCTAGTGAATGGTCTACATATCAGTTGGCAGAATCCTAAAGATTTTGGGCTTAAGTGAAAAACAGAAAAAAACCTTCGCCTCCATTGGAGTCAGGCTCATTTGGTTGTCTCTGGTAATCTCTTAAAAACCTGAGGAAAGAGAGCAGTCACTAGTTACAGGACTGGGTTAGTCAGTTTAGGATTAGGGGTTAGGCTGCACCTACCAGATGGTACCCTCTGACCACAACTCTTCGTGGACCTAAGGGGGATACTAGGAATTAGCCAATCCTTTAACCTTCCCAGTCTCCCATTCATTCTTCTATGCTTGTTTCCAGGAGTTTGACTTTAGTAGGAAAGAAGTGTACAAGTCCCAAGGTTAGTTCACTTTATGAAATTTAAATAAAGTTGATGTTTTATCATAGTAAATTTGTGTAACTATAAACTGCAAGAAAGTGCTGGTTAACAGTCCAATCCTGAGTTGTCTAATGGTCTTTCAGCTGCATTAAACTTGTTAACTAGTGCAAGTACTTAGTGTAGTTCTTTAATTTTTTTGCCTGTTAAATAGTTTCTAGCTTGTTTCATAATCCTAGTAAGGATTGTTGTTGTTACTATACTTCATCACTTTTACACTAATAATTGCTGCTGGCATTAAATTGAGAAAATGCTTTTGGTTAAACCTAATCATGAATATGCAGACTACTTTTTGTCTCTGACAAACTAGGTAAAAATATGCTGCAATTTAGATAAGGAAAATAACCAATTTAGTTCTTTTATGGCAAAGAGTGTGAATTTTGAGAGGTAGTATTCCATAAGGCACTCTAGGGATGTAGTCCACTTTTGCACTCCTGACTTACCTAGCACTTTCCCTTCAGATTATATCAGTGTTAATACTTGTAATATTTGAACTGAGAGCACTTGAATATGCTTGCCATGAGTATTTCATAAAATAGTATCTGCATAATAAATAAAGTATCTCTGTGAGCAGCAAAAATAAACTTGTTTGAGGACCAGATCTGTGTCTGTTATTCTAGTATGTTGTAACAGAATTGTACTAAGGCTGTGAATTGCTCCTCTCTAGTCTTCAAAGTGTCTGCACAGGAGAGCAATGTTATGAATATCCCTGACTACAGAAGAAGCTTCGTTCAGCGTTTATGCTTTATTGGACACCATAAAACTCAGTTGTATGGTATAACTCCAATTTGGCTATGCTTAATGTCTGAGAGAGCTGAGCTAATACTGTGTATGATTCTTCTGTTGGAATGCTAATAGGGGCTATCCTGTCTACCTTTGTCTGTTGTCACAAGACATGTAGGAAATGAATTTGTGTTCATTATTTCATCATTTCTAGTCATTTTTAGCCAGTAAGATAAACAGTTGATTGGGAAAGGGAAGACTAATGATTGTTTAAGTCTAGTTTAGAATATGAAGGTTTAAGGTGACATGCCTTCAGATTCTAAATGTTTGTACAGTGTTTTGTGAGGAGGGGGCAGAAACAAACCCACAAATGCATTAGTACATGTTTTACTTAAATAGGTAGTTTAGTTCAAGCAAAACATATATCACTTTTTATTTTTAGCTGAAAGTGAGCTGTGAGAAAGTCATCTTAAGTTTTTTGCCATGTTAGGATGTGTTTAAGTACAGGAGGCTATTATGAAATAAGGTAGCATATACAAATGGAAATCATGGTAGCTGTTTTGTATTTGCTTCCTTTCTGCAAACTCTTAGAACCTTCATGGTGTTTAGGTAAGCCCTTCCACTTTAGAATAAGGGTGTCCGTATGGGAAGCTAGTACAGAAAAACTGTTCAGAGCTATTTCTTCAAGTTTTCAATCTCTGGGACTGTGAGTGTATTAGCATAATTGATTTAAAATGAGCTGAATCCTGTTGATTCCTTCATAAATAGAATTACTAGCAACCAAGTAGGGTAGACTTACAGAATTGACTGCAGAATCTGCATCGAATGGTTTTTGTGTTTATAGAATGATTAATTCAAAGTATGGTTCAAACTGATTATTAAAGCATACTTTATCTGCATGGGTTTTCAGTTGTTTTGAGTCAAAGACAGAAGTGTGCATAAAAAGATAAGGAAAATGCATCTTGCATTCCTGCAAAATTGCTTGTCCATTTAGGCTTTCGTGAACAGGGTTATCTGAAACAGGAGTCCCTTACACTGTGCCCGTTCTGATGTTGAGTATCTCAGTGGCACTCAGATTAGGTTCGGGCAGCTCCTGCCCATGTTTAATGCTCCTAGGTACTGTAAATATTTTGCGTAGTTAGACATAGCCTATGACTGTGTAGGGATACTTACACCAGCACGGGAGTGTAAGTGTGCTGTTATGTACGCAGCTTTCGTGGCATAGCTTTACCAGTTTAACCACACTATCCCTTAGTGAGACAAGCAATGATTGTATAACTGCACTTGGGGCTTATGCCAGCATAGCTGTGTCAGTTACACCTCTGTGTGTCCATGACTGACGCAACGATTTTGTCAGAAATAGTTTAGACGGACACTAGAGCTGAAGTTTCAAAATTCTTTTAAGTTGTCCTAAGGTAGTGCCAAGAAGCAGTGTCACGTTCCTCCTGCAGCCTGGTCTCCTCTTCCAGTGTCACGTTCCTCCTGCAGTCTCGTCTCCTCTTCCCACTTTGTGCTCCTTCTCTTACTTGCGATGTTTGTGGTGAATCAAATGAGGGAGTTGGGTTAAAATGAAAGAACCTTCTTACTAAGATAGTTTTAATTCATATGTTTGCTGTGCAGTTGTATGAACACTTGCACAAAATCCTGCCCCCTCCTTTACATTAGTTCTACCAGGACCAGGAGGAAAGTAGGACCTTGGCAGCTGTTAGACTGGCTTAAGTTGCCATGGAAGTACAGTCTTAGTGGAACATTAGCAAGAATAGGTATTTAGATACCTTAAATAAAAAAAGTTTTACTAAAACTTGGTGATGCTCCAGGTCTAACTCTTGCAAAATGAAGATGTTTTTAATATTTGAGATGCTTTGTGTTCTGACAGGAAAAAAAATCCCTCTCAGTATCATTCTCATATGTAAACGCGTGTAATAATACAGAATTTTAAGGTTGGCATGGGTTTACTCCCTTGTTAAGACATTTTATTAAAGAATCTTATCAAGATGCATTTAATATGTATAACTGTGATAAATATGGAAATTCTAGTCTGAGTCCATTACCATTACTATAGAATTCACACAGTATGAATATTTGTAGCTCCTTAGATATATTAAAATACAAGTTACATAGTAGTAACATAGTATATTGATCAGTAAATGAAAAAATTAGTATGCAAAAATAATCTCACGTTTTTACTAAAACAAGCGTAACTCTAGAAAATACATCTGAAGACAGTGAGATGAAATAGAGTGTGAAATGTGGAGAACTTCAAGACTGAAATTGATAATAGGGTCAAAGAACGTGGGAGCATTTTAAGAAAATGCATTTCTCCGTATTGACCTTTTCTTATCTAGGGAAACTGCTCTTTATTGTGCCTCAGACAGACTTGTTTTCTCTCTTCTCCTTGCCCTGCCCCAAACATCTGATTGTTTCACAGTTGCTCTGTGCAGTGAAGGTCAGCAAGAGCTCTCTCTGAGAATGCAAATGTGATCTGCTGATCTCAACTGATAGTGCAATGTGTATACTTCATAGCCGTGACTGTGGTAATTATGTGACATTTCTGCTTTTCTTCTTAATAATAACAAGCTCAGGCTCTGGAGATGCACTTGATTCTGGGTCTTAAGCTGGAGTGAATCTGAAGGAATACTTCCAAAATATTGAACTATTATTCGCTCTTGCTTTGGTAGCTCCTTGTGACTTGGGGGGAGGGGGGGGGGAGGAAGGAATCAACAATTTTAGACCTCAATATTTTTGAAGTTGAATTTGCCATTTTGCTGCAGGACAGTACTTTGCTTCCTAGTAGAGTGATATATCCTGCCTTTTTGCTGTTTTCCCATTTCTTGCAAAAGAGTGAGCTAAGTGGATGCAATGTACTTATCCTGAGCTACTCTGAGGTAACAACGCGTTAAGAAGGTAGAGTGTTGGTTTCAAAAGAAGTAAGGCCAGGGAGGTGAGAGGAGAGGCTGGTAGCTGACTTCTTAGACAACAGCCTTAGAGGTGAGCTTTTGTTAGGATCCTCTCCTTCTGGCACACCAGTGAAGGGGAGAGAGCTGAATCGTTTGGACTAAGTTGAGAGAGTTAATGGTCCTGTAGCGAAAGATTATAAGAAAACAATGTGGCAATTGTGGCAAAACAAAATTACTTACCCACAGATTTACATGGGATTGGTAAATAGGATAAGAATGAACTTGGTTTTGTTTTTTTAAGTTATTAAGTCGTTGTTTAATGGAGTAAACTGCTACTGAAAGGTTGGAGTTTTCTGCTCAACGCTTATGTTGACTCAGTACTCATGGCCTTTTGCAAAAGTAGCATATGGATTTCATTATGATAGTTGATCAGATGATCGTTTTCTGTAACTCTCTTGAGATATGTTCATGCCAGATTTTGGTGTATAGTAGGACTGTTGTGGTAGAATATAAAATGGGGGGGAGGGTAAGAAGAGTTTTATGAGACACTAGTAACTTTGTAGTACCATAGATTAATTTTGCTAGCATGGCTTCAGACTAGGGTGAAGTATTTCTTACTTAATTTGGCTTATTAAATATTGATCCTTATAGTGTCAGGATAAAATGTTTGTATGTTCAAAAGTACCTACTTTGCATTTGTAAATCGTAGCTGTATTAAAGAAGTAACTAAATTTTTATTAATTTTAGGTAGGTTAAAAAGTATTTACTGCCAATTTACCTCAGAGTAATCAAAAAATAATTTAAAAATTCTCTTTGAAAGATAAATAAAAAAAGTAATTTTTCTTGTTGGTGTGATTTGGAAATAATTAGTGATAGAAAACATATTATTTTAAATGCACACCCTTTCTCACAAGCTAGTGGACTTTGTCCTAGGTTGAGAAAATTCTGGAGAAATTTTTCAAATTTATTCCTTAATCTTTGCTGAAATCTTGGCAGGTACATTCTTTAACATTTTTGTCACTTATTAAAACTTTTCCTTAATGTGTAAGTTGCTAGTCCTAAACCACTGAATGGTTACAGAGTTTTAATACTTAGCTGCTTTTATTGCAACTAGACTTGTTTATCTGTACACATCATTTATCATTTATACGTGTGTCTTTTCAGGTTAGGGTTTTTCCTGTTGTTTCTTATATACGTATGTTTCTAGAGTTTTCTATGAGTTATTTTCTGTAAAACCAAAATAAATTAACAGAAAATAGTAGTAGTTTATCTGGTACAGAGTATTTTCCCCTTAAGATGGAGGAAAATCATGTTACAGGACATATAAAATCACAGACTGCAGATAGTGAATTGCTGTATGGAATAGCAGGATTTTGTGGTGTGGTTTGGGGTTTTTTTTGGGGGGGAGGAAAGGGTCCGTGCCCCCCCCCCCCCCCAGTTACTCAGAAATAACATTGAGTTTTGAATTCCAGATCTAATTCTGTTTAAAGTAGGGTGTTTTTCAGTTCTTGTGTGTGTTGTATTTTGTTTTTATAAATCCTTATTTACCATCTCAGGATTTATATCCAAAGATACTTGATACGAATTTTGCACGTGGCATCTGAATACGTAGGGTGAAACAGATACACTTGGAACATACATAATAAATCATTTTGACACTACTTTATTCTTTTTAAGAAAGTAATGTGCTGAATTGAAGCTATTGATATTGCTAATAAACAGAATTTCTTCTCCTTTTTTTGTTCTGACCACAACAGTTTAAAACATAGTATGTATACTAATGGATGCATAGTGGAGATTTTGGCCTGTTACATTTCTTTAGAGTAATTTTATTATGCAGGGATCAAAGGTCTAATGTTAAGATAATGTCATGGGGGGGAGTAAGTAGAGCTAGTTGGTTCTAGAATAACCTCACTCAAAATTTCTTTTTTGTATGCCATCAGCTGGTATTAAGTTTTGTAGCCATGGCTGACGTGGAAGCGTGAGGGATTTTGGGGGGTTTGGGGTTTGGTTTTTTTTTTCCTTCCACTCAAGAGGGTTCAACATAGATGTCTGTCATCGTTTAACCCCAGCCGGCAGCTAAGCACCATGCAGCTGCTCACTCGCTGCTCCCCTACCCCAGTGGAGTGGAGGAGAGAATCGGAAAAAAGTAAAACTCGTGGGTTGAGATAAAGACACTTTAATAGAACAGAATGGATTAAATGACAGTAATAATAAAAAAAGAATATACAAAACAAGTGATGCACAATGCAGTTGCTCACCACTCGCTGACCGATGCCCAGTTAGTTCCCAAGCAGTGATCTGCCCCTCCTGGCCAACTCCCTCCAGTTTCTATACTGGGCATGATGTCACATGGTATAGAATATCCCTTTTGTCCAGTTTGGGTCAGCTGCCCTGGCTGTGTCCTTTCCCAACTTCTTGTGCTCTTCCAGCCTTCTTGCTGGCTGGGCGTGAGAAGCTGAAAAATCCTTGACTTAGTCTGAACACTCTTGAGCAACAACTGAAGACATCAGTGTGTTATCAACATTCTCCTTATACTGAATCCAAGATATAACGCTATACCAGCTACTAGAAAGAAAATTAACTCTATCCCAGCTGAAGCCAGGACAATGTCAAAAACTGCTGGCCATGTAGTAATAACAAAAGAAAAATATTTAAAAACATCTTATTCCTGCATTTTTGGTTAAACCTACCAGTAGCTATCCATACATTAACAGCTCTGATAATAGGCATTTTTATGCTGATTACTTGATTTTTTGATAGCCTACTTATCAAAATAGCTGTAGAATTTGGAGGTTTTTTAGGAAGCATAAAAAATTCCGATGCACTTTTAATTCCTACTTCTAAAAAAAAAAAAGTAATTTCATCTGCTGTCAGTCTTCAGGAAATAGACTTATCTCAAGATCAAACTTGGAATATGGTGGTTCGGGTTTTTTTTGTAAATGTAGTAAATAGTATTTTGTACGTGGGAAAGAAATGTTTAGAAGAACAGTGCAATTTTTATCTTGTCTTAATGTGCTCCTGTGATGTTGATATGTTATAGTTTTGTCTTGGCTCTCTTTTTGCCTCTTATCTTCTGTGAAGGAAAACTTGATTTTTGTTTTTTTGTTTTTTTTTTTTTTTTTTTTTTAAGAGTGGAGGTACTGGACTAGTGAAGAGGATAATAGTCCATGAATAACACATAAATAAAAGAGTTTTTTAAAGGCAGATTGGAGAGGAAAGAAGGAGATAGCACGGAAGGATCAGGAGAAAGGGTCCATTAACTGCAGAAAGAAGGCAGGCCCCTCTAATGAGGGGCTCCTCGTTAAGGCCTGTAGACTATGATGAATAAAAAGAACAGAAGAGCTTGTTGTCTGCTGAGAGTAATATTACAGGGTCCAGAGCTGCTCTCTAAAAGGATTTTAGTGGAAGTGGAGATGATGTGTGTGATAAAGACTTCACAGTGGCAGAACTTACTCTTCAAAGTTTATGCTGGAGTGGATTGTGTGTTCTATACAAGGAAGATATTCAGATATAAAACTAGACAGTGTAGTTCTGGATTTTTTGTTATTTTTTTTTAAAGAGGAGACAGGCAAAGACAAATCAAAATATTATCAATCAGTAGCTACTGTGATAAACGTGATTGAGTGTCCAGTCTTCTGGAGATGCTCACAGAATGACTCTTCATGAAGGACTGATTCCTTTGGGTTTCTTTTTAGAGATAAGGCTTTTGTAACAGATGAAAGTGCCTTATATGCATCTTCCCCAACTTTTCTGCCTCATGCTTAGTTTAATCTCAGTGCTTGGTTTTAATCTCCAAAAGGCAGAAGAAAATTGGATAAGGATGACCATAGCAATGCATAAAGAGTCTCACCAGTTGTGATCGTCTAAAAGACGACAAATCTTTTGACTAGAGTCCTAGTGTGAAGCAGGGGATGAATTTAAGAAGAAAAAAAGGCTATGCATAATCCAACTAGAATATGAAGGAAAAAAGATGAGAGAATGGCATCATGCATTGTGTAATATGTTGCATTAACACTCCTTTATCTTTTTTTTTTTTTTTCAGTCTTGATCAAAATAATTTTCAGGTATGGTGACGGGAAATTCTGCTGGTGTAGTGTTGAACTTTTAGATTCCTAGAAAAGGATTTTGGTGTTGGTGGAGTGTTTTCATGTTGGTGAGAAATGCTGGTAGGAATTGTATTGTTACAGAATTTAACTTCTTTGAGATTATGGAAATAAATGTTGCTAGTGATGTCATGACTCATATTTCAGGAATTGCTAGCCCAGTGGTTTAGTCACCAAATTGTTACTGAATCAACAGGAGGTGATCCTATTTTAGACTTGGTATGGAAACGTAATGAGGTCTTTGTAGAAGAACTGCTTCTGGAAAATCAACTTGAGTTGTGAGATCACAAGCTGATTCATAAATTCTGTGCTAAGATCATTGGTGTCAGAGGCATGCTTTTGGAGAACTCTGGTAACATTTTAGAGACAGCTCAGTTGGTCATGGTGGAGGCCAGGGATTTATTCTGTTAGAGCTGCTACAATTAAGTAATTTTATGCTATGTGATCCTCATTAAGGGGAAATATTGTAGGAAAACACTCCAGATTTAATTGGATGAATAATCAGTACAGTTAAATATTAGTTATTGCTCCAGGGATGAAGGAAGAAGCAAGAATTGTCAAGGTCAAGCTGAGTTGCACCTTGAAAAAGTCTTATCAGAATAGTGTGAAAAAGGTTCTTCAGCTATGTAAATAAAAAAATGCATTTGTTTTATGGAGGGCATGGTAGAATTTAAGCATGAACTTGAAATTAAGTTAATCCTTACGCTGAAACAGTGTAATACAGCCTGCCATTTTTCCTCGAGGTTCTGTACAAAGGAAATAAGGGTATGGAGCTGTAGTAATAAAAGCAGTCACCTCAAATGGGGGAACCAGGATCACCGACTCTTGAAAGAAACTGAGTTTAGCAATAGGGTGTTTGTTTGTTTTGCCAAATTTATGGAGTCAGGAAGGATTTGTTGTGAAAAACAGCTGGTGTGGTACTAATTGAAATTGAATATGAAGGTGAATATCCAGGCTGCCAAACAGTGTGCAGCGCGCTGAAGAAAAACAAAATGCTAAGTAGAAAATTAAGCAAGCTGCAGCATGGGTTAACCATAGATTGTATCATTGAAATTCATCCCTTTTGCTGTTGCTTCAGTCCTCAAGGTTGAAAGTTGTGGGTTTACTTGCAAAGAGCAAGAACTCCTGCAGCCAACTTGGAGTTTACCAGGTGAAGCTGATAGCTTACTAGTTGACAGAACGAGAGCAGCAGAACCTGAATGACTGCAGTACCTGAGCAGGTAGTTTTGGTGACTCGTTAACTGTATTGGTTATTTAAACTAATGTGCTGCTTTGTGATCTAAGAGGTAACACACAGGGGCAGTACCTCTGAGAAGGCACAGTGCAGTCACTAAGAAGACAAAAACTTCCATAGGAAGCCTTGCTGGGACTCTGTTGCTTGATCTAAGCCTTGTGCCTTACCGCCACAGAAAGCAACAAAGTAGATCTTAGGTTATGCTGGTTGTGATGTATTTTCAGTGAGTGCAACAGAGTGTTTGTGGCACTGATCCTGAGACTTCCATCTAAATTAGTTTACAAGGGCTAGTTAGGTGATCGTGGGATGTAGAGTGGAGAAATTTTAAAAATAAAAAATCAGTGTGGCAAGATTAGAATTTCAGCTTGTTTAGAGCAAAATTAAGTCTGAAAAGGGAAATAGGTATAAATACCATATATTTTGTGAGGGCAATACTAGAGATACAAAGAAACTTGTTGAAGCTGGGAAACAGTGCTGTCACAGGCGGGCATAAATAGATTATAACTTTACCTAAACTGTAGTTTAGAAAGCTTTTAACAATTGTAAGGTTGTGGAATAAGCTGCCAGTTGGAATAGTGAGAGCAAAAAACGTAAAAGGGGGGGCGGTTGGAAAACTTGCAAGAGCAATGTGTTGCCTATGATCGAGTTTGGATTTGCAGAGGGAATTTTTTACAGTGCCTGGCTTTTGGGGAGGGCTGTCTTGCTGGGATGGGCTGTTCTGCTGCTGCTCAGTATTATGGAAACAAAGCTCTGAAAGAAAACTGTTTCAGTTGCTCTCTGGTCAGGCAACTTATATGAACAGTAGCAGGAAAGAAAATAAATCTAAAATATGTTTTAAAAAGTAATTCAATCAATTCTATTAACTTCCTTTCTCTGATGTCTTAGCTAAGGTCATGAAAGATGACACAAGATCTGATGCCGAGCTTAAAATAAAACCATAGTTTATAGATATACATTAGTAAACCAGAACCGTTACATTTAGTATTTAACTGGCTTTTGACTTTGGAGGTGCACGGTGCATCCTTAATTTGTAGTGTGGTTGAATCTTTGTATTTTGAAGTGCAGTACTTGGCATCAACTATGCAGTTGCAGGTGCTGCCTCATTTGTGTTGGTTGAAGGGTTTTTACCCAAGTTTTAAAGACAAATGTGTGTAAATATAGACATAAAAAAAGCTCCCAAATCACCATTGGATTAATTTAGTCTAACTTCTAATTAAGGTCTTTGGCATGGTGAAGCTTTTACTTAAACTTTGATCTTTCTTTGTATCGGTGAGCATCTGTAGTCAGAAAGCACCCTCTTTGGTGCAGGGGGACTGAATCTATGAAACATTTACAGGAATGAAATAGAGGTGATCTCCCAGCTGTTGTTCAGTGAATTCTGCATCCTTAAGGGTTCATATCATTGGTAGATTCAAGAACCAGTTGATGGCAACAAGCAGCTTTATCTGACTTAACTCTTCTGTCATAGCTGTCAGCAACCAGGTTTACTCTGAGGCAGAAGAGAAGTGCAGCTGTACAGGGCTTTTTGGTGTAGAACTAGTTGAAACAATTTAAAAAGATTTGGGAAGATGATACGAGTTCTTGAAAAAAATAACATAGGGTTCAAGAAATCTGTGTTGCAGTCAGTGAGCATGGTATACAGAAGTAGCAGAATGGACGAACGTTTAATTACCTCTAAAAACTTTGTGGTATATCTTTCTAAAAGGAGATTCTGCTTTGCATCCCCCCCCCGAAAAGTTACTGGCTGGAAGATCTGTGTGATTTTCACTAACATTGCTCCCTGGACTTGGAAAGCAAGTTCAATGGAACGAGTAGCTCTGGCTAAACGCTTCTGAGAATCAGGTTCTGGAAAACATACAGTTTTTTCAGTATCAAAATACAGAGTTTTCTGTTGTAAGCAAGTTGATATGGAGTGTGAAAATGTTGAGGAGGTGACAATGAAATTCAAGTGTATAAATAAATTGTACCTTACACCTAAATATTAAAGATAAACATGATCTTAAGCAAGACTACAGTGTTCTGTTTAGATAATTGTATTGTTTAAAAATAGTGAGCGCTCCATTCGGGGAAGTGTTTCTGTATTCCAGTGAAGGTTACAATCATGTCTATTATTAATTAAATTACTCTAAAGAAGAAAAAAAACAATGTATAACTCGGTCAATTTAATCTTGTAGTTTAAGATATGTGGAATTAATAGCTGATTTGAAAGCTTGTAGTCTTTTTAAAATGTATTCAGCTTAAAAATATAACTTTAGATATTATATTGCTGGGTTGCTTTGCTTATTTTAATGATTGTCTAAATAATATTACTGAAGTTTCTAATGCTTCACAAATAGTCTATTTTCAATGAAATAAAATTCCAACTGGAAGATAGCTGTTCACTTTATGTTACTATATATTTTAAATTTTTATTTATATATCTATTTTAAAACTATTCTAAAAATTTAAAATACCATATTTGTGGGGAAATCTGTATGTCAAATGCTTACTTACGATTCTTTTTCTCTGTTTATTTTTAAGACGAGCAAAAATCAAATTAAAGTAGATCTTGTAGATGAGAACTTTACAGAACTAAGAGGAGAAATAGCAGGACCTCCAGACACACCATATGAAGGCAAGTAATGTTTTTGTGTATGCAGTCATTGTACATTTCAAATCATGTGTCTTGAAATGCTTTGTTTGTAAAATTAATTTACAGCATAAAAATGTAGAGCTAAGTGTTTTAATATAGCCTGATTTTTTAAAAAAATACAAATTTTAAGCCTGAAAAAAATATTTAAATTCAACTTCTGTGTTGCCTGAAGACAGATCTGTTCTACAGTAGGACAGACTAGCCCATATCTAAGGTTAATTTACAGGTATAAGCTGTGCAGTGTAATTGGTATAATTCTGACTTTCAGTTGTTTGTTTACCATCTTGAAAGTTTAAGCGCCTGTTGTGGTTTAACCCCAGCCAGCAACTAAGCACCACGCAGCCGCTCACTCACTACCCCCCACCCCCAGTGGGAGGGGGGAGAAAATTGGGAAAAGAAGTAAAACTCGTGGGTTGAGATAAGAACAGTTTAATAACAGAAAAGAAGAAACTAATAATAATAATAATGATAACACTAATAAAATGACAACAGTAATAATAAAAGGATTGGAATATACAAATGATGCACAGTGCAATTGCTCACCACCCGCCAATCAGTGCCCAGTTAGTCCCCGAGCAGCAATCCACAGGCCCCCACTCCCCCCAGTTCCTATACTAGATGTGACGTCACATGGTATGGAATACCCCTTTGGCCAGTTTGGGTCAGCTGCTCTGGCTGTGTCCCCTCCCAACGTCTTGTGCCCCTCCAGCCTTCTCGCTGGCTGGGCATGAGAAGCTGAAAAATCCTTGACTTTATTCTAAACACTACTGAGCAACAACTGAAGACATCAGTGTGTTATCAACATTCTTCTGATACTGAACCCAAAACATAGCACTGTACCAGCTACTAGGAAGACAATTAACTCTATCCCAGCTGAAACCAGGACAGCTCCTTAGCCATGAAACATCAAAAAACTGTGCTTCAGAATCTAATGTAACTGTACATGTATTTCTGTGATCTAATGTGGTCATTCAAAAACATGTTGTATTTTTCTATCTCAAGGAGAGATGCCATTGCAAGTTAAATTCGGGATTAATCTCTGGCATCCATGTGTCCCAATATTTATCTCTCTTCAATAATTACACCTTATTGACTTTCTTGTTTATTAAAGCTGGTATCAGTAATTGTGCAGCTCTTCAGTCTGTAAAAAGCAAGATAACTTACTACATGTATTAGCTCCTGTTAGAGCTTCTATAGCATAATTCATCAGAGATACCAAATTACTCAATAGCGCTGGTACTTGTAAACTTTCTGTTTGCGGATAATATATGGAGCTGGCAAGAAACTTCTGTTAAAGTTCCTCGATGATAAATGAGGATGTTTGGGTTTAGGTTTGGTTGGCGTTTTTTTTTAAATTTTTGGTTACTTTTAAATGGTGTTTTATTCAAATTTTCCATGACAGGTATCTACTTGGAATTGAATTTGAACTTCCAGTAAAAAAAAAAAAAAAAGTCTCAAGGAATGTTACAGGCAAATAAATTGTTGGAAATTAAAACAATTTTCCAAGTTTTCAGTTGCTCTAGTTGCTCCATGCATTGGAGCTAAGAGTGGGACTTGAGTATTGTCCAGGGACCAGACGCATGCCGTTTGTCATTATTTTGAAAAATAAATTCTCATCAAGTGGGGAAAATACCGGAAAATTGTTGTGTAGGTATAGGTGTATACGTACTTGAGAGCGTTAGTGGCTAATGATGAAAATCTGGTTGTTACGTCTTCACTAAGGAGGACAAGTCTTGTGATTTCTTCTCTGGACTAGGAGCTGCTGGTGCAGCAGCATTGGATTTGAGAGCAGGCAGTCTCCCTAATGCTCACCCCCCTGCACCCCTTCCCTGCTGGGGCCCAGGGCAGGTAAAGGATGAGGAAAAAGCCTAACAGAGGTTGACATTGGAGAATATTGGGCAGAGGTAGAAGGTGTCAGAAGCTGAGGAGAAAGGAAATGAGCCTGGAAGGGAGAGGACAGAAGAGCAGAAGCATCTGTACTGGTAAGGATGCTCCCATGCAGAACTTGAGACCCAGAGTTCCTCTGCTGTCTAGCAAATAATGGTGGTTGCGTCCCCCCTGCCGCCCCTTCCCCCATGTCTCTCTATCCTCATCTCATCAGCCACTAGTGTTTAGTTGACAGAGGATAATGTCTGGAAAGAAGATGGTTTCTTCTGGTTATAATACATGCCTTCAATTTAAAAGAACTATGCTGTGGACCTAAAATACATAGTCGTGCTGGTGATGTATTTGGAAGTGGATCATTCTGTTTAGTGTAATAGTCCCTTTGCAAATATAGTTGGTCTTGTAAAACCAAGTGTTACATACAGATGTTAAGATGTTGCAAAATTAAGTAATTGGATGCCAGGAAGCATCTGAATGGCACAGGCAGGGTGTTGTTTTGGGGGTCTTTGGTTTTTCTTCCACTCAAATAGAATTAATCCTCTTTGGGTGAGTTGGTTTGTCACAGCTTGCTTTTTCTTTCTTTTTTTTTTCCTCCTTTTTTTCCCCTCCCTCTTCCTGGTCAGCATTATCTCTGCTTATAGAATGACCTTTTTTCGAGAATGTATTGGGAGTTACTTGAAATGAAAGATGTATTTGTGTGTCACAAAAGTTAAAAACTGTATAGCAGTTCATGAAGAGGATAAAAAAAGATTTGAATGCCTGTCTGCAGAACTGGGTTCTGTGTGATGCTCAATAATTCAGCTAGACCAAAATTTCAGAAGCTGAGCACTGTGTATTCACATATTCCGCATACCCCGCTGATGAAAATCAGCAATATGTGTTTAGTGCAGAATTTATTGATGTGAAATGCATGCATGCATACTTACATACATATGAGTACATTTAATGATGAGGATATAGTAAATATCCCTTTTGGGGGGCTAAAACTATTATGTATTCTGATCTCATGGAAAAGCAATGTGATCGTATGCTTACTTTAATCTAGAAGGCATATGCACCAAGGAGTAAAACAAAAGTTACTGGCAGCCCAATTTCTGGTGTTTCCTAACACTTGAGTAATGTACTTTGGAATGTTAATATTTCTATAACATAGTTTTATGCATTTATTCCCTTATGTAATTACAAAGGGCTTGCCAGTGTGTGTAGTTTCCATTTTATGACTAATGCAGTAATGCATGCTGCATAATTACTGACTGGTCTCCTGTCATCTATAATCTGAACAATGACACAGCAAGAAGTGCTTTATGAAGAAAAGCTAATTAATGCAGTAGTTCGGGTCAGACAATTCCATGATACAGGAGGGAATTC